>NC_056589.1:1693999-1776912 GCF_018340385.1 Cyprinus carpio | reverse complement strand
TATGGTGTTTTATTCCCTTTTCTATTTTACATTAACAGGGCTCTTAGTAACCTGGGTTACATCGTCCTATAAAGTGCATGTGCAAATATTTCAAGAGTCAGGGTACTAACTAGGGTGGACACTGGTGCTGTAAATAAGGCTGTCAAAAGTATAAAAGGTCATTTGCAGCAGCAGTGGCCAGTTCAGTCGGCTCTGAGCTCATGGGATCAGTTCATGTGTGTTTATAGAGGGAGTTTAAGATGTGTTTCATGTGGACAAACCCCAAAAGTTCCAAGTCAAGTAGTAAAAGGACAAAACAGATGAAGTTTAAAAGTCTGGCATTTTATGTCAGCATCTCTACAAAATTAAACAAATACTTGTCAAGAAGAATGTTATTACCAAAAAATATTTTTTTATAAAACACATTTTGGAAAAAAAACAAGAACATTATTTTAAATTTCATTTCTATTATTTATTTGTTTTGTCTTTATTTTGTTAAAATGTAATTATGTTTAATCATCTAATTATTATTTAATTTACAAAATCTATTTGGGTTTAATAAGGTAATCTCTAACAATATTAAAGCTCTAAACTTGTGATTCATAACACATAACATACAAAAGGACTCAAAGCAAACTTCTAACCCTAAAAGTTCAACTTTATTACCTCTTCCTGCACAGTTCATGTTATGGACATCAATACTTCAACTATGTCTTGCCAACAACACTCTAGTAGGGACAATTTTTGGATGAGCAAGGACCACCTGTTCTTCTGAAAATGTAAAATAACTAAATATTTTTAAATGGTTATCCTATGGTTTAGATGTATTAATTTTATTCATCATGTACCAAATGAGCTGTAGGAGCTATTATCTGAAATAAAAGCCATTGTTGGGAAAGTGATCAGGGCCGTGGGAACAAGGGTGTCTGCTGTTAATGATGATTAGACAGAGCACTGGTTGTCTTACACAGCAGGTGACCTCTAAATAAGAGAGTAGAAAATTACAGCTGCTGCTCATCAGTCCAGATGCCGGAGAAAGTCTCTCCCACAAAACACGTGTGATGATGTGAATACACCGAATCGGGAGACCTAACAACCCACTCCCATACCCCCACACACAAGACATAGCCCTGGCAAACTCTGAGAATGTCTTTCTGTTTTCAGAATATTCTGAGAAAAATGCTACTAATCTTTACACATTAATAATTTGAACTCATGGATCTCACGGTTTCCACACCTTTAAAAAGAAACCGTTAAAAATACTTAAAAAGCATGTAAATGAGCATATTTAATTTAACCTTAAATCAATAAAAGCTAATTTTACAGAATCCAAATAAATTTTTTAAAGTGGTTGGGCTCAGTATAAGATTACATAAAATGAAATGAAATAAATAAATTATTAATTTTTTATTTCAGCAAGGATGCATTAAATCTAATTAAAAAGATATATCTTTTGAACTACTCAATATTAATTAAAGTAGTCCCACCCAAAAGAACAATTTATTTTATTCATTTTTATTTTTTCAGATTGAGATAAAAATTACTAATTTAAAAAATTTATGCAAGTGCTTTACCAAATATATTCCTTCAATATACGCACAGCAATCAAAATGATAATGCTGGGGAAGTCGTGGCTTCTAGTGGTTAGAAGAGTTTAACTCCTAACCCTAAGGTTGTTGGTTCGAGAGCCCTCCGGGCCGGTAGCCATGACTGAGAGTGGATCCGAGCTTGAGCATAAAATGGCTGCCCTCTGCTACGGTTTATTATTGCACTTTGGATGGGTTAAATATATGCTGTGTGTGCTCTTTGGATGCGGAGCACGAAGCTGTATATCACGTCACTTTCACTTTCACATAACGAGTTTCATGATTAACTGATCACAAATATACTTACTCACCTTAGTGGTTTTATCACTAAGGCCCCTGAGAACGAGCAATGGCGTGCACCGCAGCTCTCAGAACCTCTGCTTCTTTGTCCATCTTTATCAGGGGCAGTGAGACATGTGCTCAGCTGCAGGAACCAGCACACAAACAGAGGTCAAATACAAAGGACATACACAGGCTATAAAGATCTGCAATGCTGCACTAGTTGATCTTAATGTCAATGCAGAGGGATTTGATTGATGTCTAAACACATGGGTTTGCAGAAGGCTAATCGACAAGACGGTGGAGAAAAACCAATTTGCGAATGGGCTCTTTCATAAATAAGCAAGTCAGCTCACACTGACAGAGATGCTTAATCAGACCACTGCTGCAGCTCAGCCCCTTACAGCAGATTTTTCTCAACGACCATATGTACAAGCACTGAAAAAATAAACAAACTAATTCCCAACTGTGCAAAGCAGTCACACATTTCACATATCACACAAGTATCAAAGAATACTAGATCTGCATTTCCTAAAGGAAAAGCATAATGCTATTGTCTCAGGTAGGCTGTTAGGATTTGCTGCATAAAAAGTAGTTGCATGGTACTTTAGGGCTGGGTATCCATACAGATTGATTTGATTCTGATTCCCAAGCTCTCAAATCGATTTGATTAAATTCTGATCTTTTTGGGTATATTTCATTTTTTAATGTCCATTTCACTTACATATGAAAAAAAGATATACTCACCAAATTAACCAGCTCAAAAGAGTCATTAGTTTTGTGAATTGTAAATGCTGTAAAATACGTTTGCATCAGCCACTGAAACTAGGCGGAGTATAAGACCAATCTTGGAATTTTAAGAATGAACAAAAAGCATTATTTTTCTTACAGTTTTCTGTTGGCTGTGTATGAAAATCAACACACAACGGATAATAAACACTTTTGCAGGCAGCTATAAATAGTTAAGTCACTATTTAAAAAAAAAAAATCAATTTAGAATGCAAATTAATTCAAGACAGAAAACCAAACATGATTCAGTATGCAAATATTGTCACTGTTTTCAGTTTCAAATTGGAAATTCTAGAACATAAATTCTAAAATTCCCAAAAAATAAAATGTGATCATTTTGAATGGTCAAGGTTTTAAAACTGGAACATTTTCATTTACAGTGCTATTTTACATTTAAACATACACAGTTAATTGCTACATTAAGATTTGTAGTCAAGAAATTGATTTTAAAGAACAAATCAGTGAAATTGCAGCAGTTCAGGTTCATCCATCTATCACCCAGCTGCACTAGCAGAAACCTGATCTCAGCACTAGACGTGGTAATCTTGTGTAGAGACATGTACATGTGTACACGTACACACACACACACACACACACACACACACACACACACACACACACAAACACATGACATCAGACTAGAAGCAGCCTTGGGAATCTGCTTAAAAATAACTAATTACAGACTAAACAACATTCAGAATCAGCTTTTCATCAGCTTGACTGGTTGACTTGACTTTTTTAAATACTAGAGTGGTACTACCTCTTGTGCCAGTGGTCCAAAGGAAAAGTTGACATGCTGACAGAGTTCACCCAAATTAGAGAGGCTGCTAGCACGCAATCAGCTTTTCACTCATCTCCCCATGTGCCGCTCAGGAACCCGCACCCAATCAGAGGGCAAGCCATAGTGTGGAGCAAGATCACCTAAAAATAAATGAATAAAGATTTTTTTATTTGAACAGATATTTAGACATATATAAAGAAAAACAAAGTCTTCAAATTATAAAAAAAAAATAAACTAATTATTTCTAATACCCCATATACAGTGGACTGGATGAGAGAGCTTCCAGTCTGAACGACACAATCAAACACAAAGCTGAAGTCACATCATCTTCCAAATTCTCTCAAGTCTCAGTGTGAAAGTCTGAGAAAGTCCCACAGCACGTCCTACAGCATGAGCACAGTCACTACTAAACTTGGATTTTTGCCTAATATGAAAAGGAGGGTCTTGCTATCCACGCTGATTTTTCTGGCTATGTGTGAGATCTCATTCAAACTCTATAAAACCTTCTAGCAAACCCATGTGCCCAGGACCTATGCCGACATGAAGTATCCACTTCTTTCAGCCGACCAATCCTCTAATTACAGATCAACAAGAGCTTTAATGGCTATTGTGGACTAGATCTACAAGAAAAAAGAAGTGTGTCTGAGGGGAGGAAAGAAGGGGCGGAGAAAAAGCTTAAACACACTTCTTTGATCCTGTGCTTCTTGTTAACTGTGGCCATCTGTCCAAGCCCCTTATTAAGCAACATGTTTAATTAGGAAACCAGAGGTTACACTTATGCAGGGGAAAAAGGACTTTTGGAATTATGGATTGGATGTGTACGTTATGAAATGTTGTGGTTAGATATTTAATTATGTACAAAATCAAGGATTTCGGGAATTGAAATCAGTTGTCCCATTAGATAATACTCATGGGCTGAAAATGTAAATTGAGCTCAAGTGTGCTGGGTGAAGTGTGTGATGCCCCCGGGGCTGTGTGTGTGAAGGCGCTATGAAATGTGACAGAGAGCTGTGAGACTCATTGTGCGGTTTCAGCGACCTGTAGCAGCTGTTGGGCTTTTTTCAGGAGCTCGGTCTGTTAGTGTTAAGGAGCCGGGCCAAGACGACAGGGGTCTCACACCC
Source organism: Cyprinus carpio (assembly GCF_018340385.1). NCBI lineage: Eukaryota > Metazoa > Chordata > Actinopteri > Cypriniformes > Cyprinidae > Cyprinus > Cyprinus carpio. The sequence continues at coordinate 1,772,377 of NC_056589.1, read as the reverse complement.
AGAACTGAATGATCTCGAGGACACAATGAAGTTAACCGCACACAGTGTGCTGGGGATATGCCACTGCCCAGATCTGACAAACAGGTCCTGAAATGGAGCATGATGTATTAAAAGAAATGATTTTTGAAAGAAAGACAGAAAGAAAGAAATATAAAAAAGAAAGACTACAGACAGTGACTGTGCTCACCAATGGCCCCTCATTAAAAACCTCACCCACTTTGAGGCGTGTCTCTAGGGAGCGCTCCCTTTTGGGGGAACCCACAGTCGCCCCGGTCTGATACTCTCCCAGCAGTCTCTGCAGAATCTGCTCAGGAAAAGAGACAGCCAACACTGCCAACACTGAAAAAGAAAAAAGAATCAACAGCTTTGAAAAAAGACTGAACGTCTGACAGACCCTCTTTAAGACTGGATGAATAAAAACTACCACAGGCTGCCAGAGCATTAAAATCTTAACTCAGCTATTCCTCAGTAGAGCTAAAAAAGGGTCTAGATGGTCCTGTATGACTATTTATGGACAAGAGGTGAGATCATATTGGTTGGAAACAGAGCTGGGTTAGCTAATCAACCCAAAATAGATCACTTCTAAATCTGTTTGCTGGCTCAGCAAACAACTTTAGGTAAATCACAAAGCTATTCGGCTTAAATAACCAAAGATTGATCCAGTATATCTGAAAAAGACACATATACAAAAAATCCTCCACAACTGCTGATCAATATACACGTATACTGTTTCAAATGTCCTGTGGGGTCATGAAGAAGATGTGAAGATTTTTTATATTTTTAAAAGAATTCTCTTTTGTTCACCAAGGCTGCATTTATCTGGTCACTATTACAGCGAAAACAGCAGTATTATGAAATATTATTACAATTTATGTTTTCTGTTTTTGTGTTTTTTAAAATGTAATTTATTCCTGTGATGGCAAACTAAATTCAGTAGCCATTCCTCCCGTCGTCAGTGTCACATGAATCCTTCAGAATTATTCTAATATGTTGATTTGCTGCTGCAAGAAAAAATTCTTATTATTATCAAGTTTTTTAAAACAGTTGATATTTTACTGGAAACGGTCGATAATTTTTCTTTCTTTTTTTTCAGGATTCCTAAACGAAGAGAACCTTTAAAGAAAAGCATTTATTTGAAATAGAATGCTTTGTAACAATTTTTTATCGATTGAATGTGTCTATGCAAAACAAAAATAAAAAATCTTATACTGATGACCCAAAAAATATTTTTTATTTTAGTTTTTGTATATATAAATTAAATTTTTATTATTGTTTTTAGTATACAGGTGCAGATCTCAATAAATTAGAATGTCGTGGAAAAGTTCATTTATTTCAGTAATTCAACTCAAATTGTGAAACTTGTGTAATAAATAAATTCAGTGCACACAGACTGAAGTAGTTTAAGTCTTTATTTATTTTAATTTTGATGATTTTGGCTCACGTTTAACAAAAACCCACCAATTCACTATCTCATCTTAAGCATCTTATGAGCTTCTCCACCCTTCCTCCAGACTCTAGGACCTTGGTTTCCAAATGAAATACAAAACTTGCTCTCATCTGAAAAGAGGACTTTGGACCACTGGGCAACAATCCAGTTCTTCTTCTCCTTAGCCCAGCTAAGACACCTCTGATGTTGTCTGTGGTTCAGGAGTGGCTTAACAAGAGGAATACCACAACTGTAGCCAAATCCTTTGACACGTCTGTGTGTGGTGTGTCTTGATGCCTTGACCCCAGCCTCAGTCGATTGCTTGTAAAAGTTCACTCAAATTCTTGAATCGATAATGCTTGACAATCCTCATAAGGCTGTGGTTCTCTCGGTTGGTTGTGCATCTTTTTCTTCAACACTTTTTCCTTCCACTCAACTTTCGGTTAACATGCTTGGGATACAGCAATCTTGTGAACAGCCAGCTTCTTTGGCAATGAATGTTTGTGGCTTACCCTCCTTGTGAAGGGTGTCAATGATTGGTCTTCTGGACAACTGTCAGAATCGTCCCCCATGATTGTGTATCCTAGTGGACCAGGTGTTGTGAGTTGAGTAGCTTGGCAGTCACCATTTCTATTTTTGTTGAGATAGGGATTGAGGGGTTTTTGTTAAATGTGAGCCAAAATCATCACAAGTAAAAAGACCAAAGACTTAAACTACTTCAGTCTGTGTGCACTGAATTTTATTTAATACACAAGTTTCACAATTGAGATTACTTGAATATACTAAATGAACTTTTCGACAAACATCTAATTTATTGAGATGCACCTGTATATTAAATTCTATTCAGACTCAACTGCAAACCATCACGAGGACTAATATAATGACTACTTTGAAGAGCTCAGGAACAAGAGTGCTTTGTCTATTCATTATGGCAAAGCAAACATCTGGTCATTTAACAAAAAAAAAAAAAGGTTTAACTGACTGTCTGTATTCTTTAAGAATACTTGAACACATATTGTGTAATGTGCCAAGGTAAAGCGGACAGTGAGTTCTGTCTGGGAAAAGTAAACAGGAGGTCAATGCAATGTCTGTTCTCATTTACTTCCATTTACAACAAATTCATTCAGCCAGTCAAACCAAGCTGTTTCTATTATATACCGTCACATCTACAAATAAATCAAAAAATTTGGCTATTAAAACCATCAATAGTCAGTAATAAAAATAGGCAAATGCCAGGTGTGATAGTCATTATTTTGTTGTATTTCTAAGGTTGATTTCTTTTCTTAAACTAATGAAATGAATTTACCTTGAAATGGCAGACAGATACACAAAGGAGTCTTCATGCTTCAGGTTTCCAGAAAGAGCTGCAACACATTGAAATAATTCACTGAAGCTGAGCAAAGATTAGGGCAGAGTTAATTAATTCCTTAGTCTAATTATAGCTGAAAGTTTTTCAAGGAGGCCCTTAGCTCAGTTCTCAGCACGTTTACAGTAATGCAAATTAAAGCATGTCTATGGCCTGCGGTTTTAAGATATTTTAAATGAGTTCACGTGAGGTGAAAAGGTGCGACTGTGAGAAGAATGAAAGAATAACCAAAAAATGAATGCAACAAGATAACATATTTATGTGTTAATTAATACCTCAATCACAATCAAAAAAGACAAAAAAAAAAAAAAAAACCAGACACTGATAAAAATAAATATTCAAAACGTACTGAATGAATCAATAGGGGGAAAAACTTGAAAAAAATGACTTCCCTGAGCTTATGGCCTGTTTACTGATTACTGTTTTGTGTCACTATTAGTGTGATGCTCTGTGTCCAGGTTTAAGTGTGAATTAGTTGTATTTATGAAGCAAAGGACAAAGGAGAGGCTTTTATTACAGAGAATATTAGATTAGTGGAGATGCTGAAGGAAGCTAATCATAACTAGATCCCATGAGAGTCTTCAGGCGCCCTCAAGCAAGAGGTTTTACACACCAAAACATCCCCACCTCATTTATAAATCATGGTCTTAGACCCTCACCCACCCTCAACAACAGCACACAGGAGAAAGCGGAACACTGTGAAAATCACACTGGCCCATATAACACAGCGTCACCCAGGGAAGAAGCTTCTAAATTCTAAAATCGTCTAAACCCCAGGAGAGCTTTGTGCACATGACAACTTGGCTTCTAGCATCAGACAGAATATGCATACTGGGAGAATAAGTGTTTTTTTCAGATACTAATGATTTATTTTCATAAAGCACACTCTTGAACTCAAAATGACCAAAAAAAAAAAAAAACACAGAAGAGGAAATATATTTATAACCTAGATGTAAAGGAAATTTCACCAGCCATTTAGAATAAACAGTGATAGATGAAATGGAAATGGTACACAGGAATAAAATACAAAAATAAATAATAATATTAAAATAATAATTATAATAAACATTCCAATATTTTAAAAAAGTTAGAATATTTCACCTTTAATAATAATAATAATAATGTATAAAACTAATGCGTAATATTGTAGAAATTTATTGTATTCGTATATATACAGTGCATTTGGCAGAGACTTTTCTAATTATCCAAAGTATATATTATGTGTTCCCTGGAAATATTATGTATATAGAGAAATGTGTGGTCACCTTAGCAATGTAAATTTGTGAAATCTGTGAATTTTTGGGGCAATTTTTGCAGTAAATATGACCACTCTTAACTTTCATATCATACATAATGGAAAACATAATTTAAAAACGTTTATGCAAGGCCAGTGTTTTATCTAATGGAACGACTCTGTCCATTACACACACACAGACACAGACAACACACACACACACAACACACACACACATTCATATATCTTCTCACTTACTGTTATTAGTTTGTCCTTGTTCTGCAATGCCTCCTTGACCAGCAAAATTTATAATAATAACTGTGCCTAGAGAGTCTCATACACCTGCCCTAAATAACAGTCAGAGAGAAGATAGTCTTTTGTTGCGAGTTAAATGGAACACATCTTGCCATGAGAGATATATGTTGCTCTATTTTAGACGGCCCATGTTTCCCTTGTGTTTCCCTATTAAAACCTCAGTTGAATAAGAGCAGAAAATACAATAAAACAGCTTAAAAGATTTTGAAGGAAGAGAAGAGAGGGAACCATTTCATGTTTAAATAACATTGTATGCATGATTTCTTCTATATCACACCTGAGTGGGCTTGCGGAGCAGCTGTGTGTTATGGAAGACCGCAACCACATGATTTCCAACCCCTGCAGCATAGCCCAGTCTCGTCCATGTCCACTCCACAACGCCCAGCACGCAGGTGCTGCTCGACCTCCAGTAATCGTCCAGATGAGGTGCCCACTTCCAGCTCAAAGCATCCTCCGGCTCAGCTTCCACAGCCATTAAATCCTAGAAAACCGCGGGTGAAACAGACATATCAGCTGTTCATGGAGGCAAAAAAATAATCTTGGTGACCCTATCAGCATCTGCTTCCAAATTCAACCAACTTTCACTTGCACAGCATCCGCAAAAAAACTATTTATTGTAAGAGAAGTCTGGGAAGGAATATTACAAAAAGTCTTGATGTCAAGACAGAAGATAATAAATGATAGTAGGCCTCAATTTTTGCTTTAGAGGTCTTTAAAAATATCTTTAGGACCGTTAGTGTATCTAATGTGTTCTAGTTTGAGCTACACTGGAAACCAGAATGGCAGAGGGTCAGCACCTGCATTAAGCATTAGGACAAACTCTCCAGGCAGGTCACTGTCCTTCAATCTCTCCAATAGCTGCACCAGACAATGGCACTCGTTCACTGCTCCCAGCTGAGACCATGCTTCATCGTGCATGCACTGCCAAAACACACAGAAAGAGGAGTCCAGGTAATTATAATGGATTTGCCTACTTACACCACCATTCAAGTTTTCTTATACCCAGCACGGCCTGCCTTTATGTCTATCAAAAAAACAAAAAAAAAACGATAAGATAAAAAATTTGGCCCCAAAACAGCGATATTGTCGAAATTCCCGTTTTTCTATTATGATATATTTTAAAAGATAATTTATTCCTGTGATGGCAAAGGCTTGATTGAATTTCTTTCTAATATTTTGATTTGCATCTTAAAAAACTTTTTTTTTTGTTTTCTTTTTTTTTGTCTGAGTTTTTTGTTTTGTGTGGTTTTGATCTGTGGAACCCGCCAAACAAAGTATGGGAGTATAAGAAACATTCTTATTATTATAGCATGCAAAAAAAAAAAAAACAGTTGTGCTGGACCATTATATTTTTTAAAGCGAGAAAGCTGTCACAAAGAGAACAACATAGAGATCTAAATCTTGTGATAACAGTATAATGTCTTTCAATTTTGATCAATTTACATGCCATTAATGTATTGCTTACTCAGGTAGTAAGATATAACGGGATTTTTTTTTAATCTTACTAACCCCCAAACTATGGAAATGCTATGTCAGGGTAGATATATTTGACATTTAGTGATATAATTTACAGATTGAATTTACATGAAAGCAACTGAACAAAGGCACACAAGTCTCTACTTAAATGGTCACATTGTGGTAAATATTTTACACAATATTGTTTGTAAATTCACACTAAACATTGAAAACCATTGCATTGTTCATTTTAACGCTCTCTGTATATTTGGTTGACATAAGGTTCATCTAGCTCAGGGCTTTCTCAACCTGTCCTGGGACCCCCCAACCCACGACACATTTTGTATGTCTCCCTAATATGCCACACCTACTTCAAGTCTTGCAGACTCTACTAATGAGCTGGTGAGTTGAATCAGGTGTCTTAAATGTGGGAGACATTAAAATATGCAGTGGTTGGGGATCCCAGGACAGGCTTGAGAGGCACTGATCTAGCTAATCAGATTGGCCAATTAATCCATCGAACACATAACTTAGAAGGTGGCTGGTATAGTCACCGGAGTAGATTATAACAATTTTCCACAAAACAGTACAGAAAAATTGTGACATATCAGAATGCACACTGACCATAAATGAGAGACATTCTGTTTGGTGTGTTACCCACCACACAAAATCTAGACACAGAATTAATAAAGCTCTTATGTAAATTTGATATTGCAGTGTGCATATATATTTTTTAATATAATTAATTATATGGTGATTAAAGAATACAGATGCTTGCTTACTTTATATACATCCTCAAATACGGCTAGTCAAGCTGTTCAAACTCTGGCTGATCTTTGACCATTGTGAGCGGCCTGCTGTGCAGTCAGCTTATCTTTGAAATGCAGAAGCTCCAGAACCTTAATCCAGTGGCATTACATCTCATGATTGGCAGTCAATTTAGACAAACTGTAAAGTTTTTTAGGAAACAGATGGACAGTACACTGTTACTTTTGTCATACTACGACTATTAATAAATTACTGAACCACCATTAATGGCAATAAGCTCTCTCTCTTTTGAATGAAATAAGAGAACACTGCTTTACAGTGGACACACTTGACTGTAATAACTCTTAGCAGAGAGAGACTGGTGAGGACAGGCGGCAAGGATCTTGGCCACAGCATCACATTTCAACCAGTCAGAGTCACCACCTGTGGTCAGAAATGTGAAACACAGATAAAACCATGACTGAAAGGGAATGGCATGATAAACTCACCTGGAATCACATTGGGAATTTTTTTAGGTATGTACTGGCTGAGAGTACACTTTTTCCATACGATTAAAAAATATATGATGTCCTATAACTGGCTGAACCTGCTGACACTGTGCTGTTTACAGAATATGCAAAACACACTTGCCCACATCACTGATATGTCTCCTATGTTTAAGTTCATCATTCCTATTTTTAGCTCTATCCATTTTCTAACCCAGGCATCTACCTGGGGGTAAATGTTGTAGGAGACAGGACACAGTTTTCCAGGAGATTGTGTCTCATTAAAATTTGTGGAACAACAAAAGACTGAAGAAGCAGGGAACACAGGGCGAGTATATGTAAATGTATTGTCAAGAATGCATGCATAAGGCATAAAGGACAATAGGTTCTCAATGATAAAGTGTATAGTAAATAGATAGAAATTATAACCAAAAAAAAGGGTGCGGGTATTTTATAGACATTTTAAATGTCTAAAGTTTTTAGTCAATTTATTAGGGTTGCATGACGAAAAAATAAGAGTTAAAATTGGTTTTGAGGTCATTAACAAATAAATGGCTGGGTATAAATGCATGTATATTAATCATTTAATAATAATAATAGCAAATAAGGCCATACAAAAAATCTGATTTAATTACTGTAGAACAATATGTTTAATAGTTAGTTTTGAAAACTTGATTCCATTCCCTCAAAACACGTTTCAGATGTTGAAATGACAACTTCACTTGTTTGTATGAGCCATTCTGACCTCTTCACTAAATCAGCCCTTACCTCCGGTCCCTCTAGGGATGGCCCTCGCGCACTGCCTGGACACCTTGTGGTTGCATTTAACCACTATCAGACAGCAACTGTCCACACAGTCACCTCTCAGCCACGGGGGGAGCTTGGGTTAAAACCTTGCCTCCCCCACCAGCACAAGTCCACCTCTGGAAACTTGATGATGCCTACAGCAAATCACCGATTACACATGACTAAGCATCTACAGTATGGAGTCACACAGACACTAAACACATCAGAAAAAGAATTCAGAAACATCCTGTTAGGGACCCCCATGCCAGACAAACAGTTCTTGATGACGATTTGCTGATACACTTTCCCAAGAAGATTGTTGATTGCTTCCTCTTTGCCGGGACTTGCGCTCCTCTACCATTCAACGTCCTGTGGTAGATGAGCAAGGCAGAAATGGTTAAACATTTAGGCTTTGGCCAACATGAAACATGAAGAAATGTCCCTACAGACTTTAAACCCTACTTTTTGAATTTTCATGTCATATCAATGAGTTTTCTATCATTTTTATTGTATAAGGAATTAATTTTAATATATAGTTTTATAATTTTTAATATATCATTTTTCATAACACTTTTAGTTTAGACATATTATAATACTCATTATAGTGTTTATTTATATTTTTATTTAAAATGTGCAAAACATAAACATAACACAAACCTGCATGACTTTATTTCTTCTGTGAAGCTGAAAAATAGATGTTGGGCAGAATGACTGTCACCATTTAATTTAAATCTACACTGAGAGTTTACTGCGAGCCGAGGCTACCAGCACCTAAAAATCTGCCTGACATCTAAAGAAAGTAATAAATCATGCACTTTTGGAACAAACATGGATGGATTTAAAATTTCTAACAGTATGTTTTTTTTCTCTCTCTCTTAACATGCGCGTTAATGGCATCTGCCCAGGGTTGCCACCCCGTCACCTTAAAATATGGAAGCCGTTTCCGTATTTAAAGGTAAAATGACGCGATTTGTCCCTTATTTACAAAAAGCACTCGAACAGCTGAAAACACAACAAATAAGTATTTTGCACCGTTTTATAATGCTAAGATAGCAAATTATAATTAAAGTTAGAGAAGCTCATCTGGGAAGTCATGGCCTAGGTTTAGAGTGTTTTAACTCCTAACCACCTAAGGTGTGTGGGTTCGAGTCTCGGAACAGGTGTGCTGACATTGTATCCTACCCGTCAGATTTCCTACCAGTGTTAAGCTGCGCACGCGCACAGCAAGAATCGCGTCCTTTTTCTCATGCGGATAAAAACAACTGATATTTAATGTATTTGAAGCATGATACGTAGCGGGTAGGTTTTAGGGTTGGGGGTAGGTACAGACATTTATAAAACACAATCTAATACGTAGAAAAAATTATTTCTTGCTTGGTTTACTGTAAAATGTATCCCTTCTTGCTTCAACCGCGAATATAACAGCAGTGATAGCATTACAGGCCGAAGTATTTGCATTACTGTAAGGGGGAGGTTTAGGGGTTTAAGGGGTTCTGGTATGTGTAGATGCTTATGCAAAACGCCATAATTTTATCGGCAGCAAATTTTTCGTTGTTGAAGTTTTGTACCTACCCACTGTTTTAATGGGAGGTAGGAAAATCTGACAGCGTAGGACAAATCGACAGAACACCTGCAATACCACGACTGAGGTGCCCTTGAGCAAGGCACCGAACCCCCAACTGCTCCCCGGGTGCTGCAGCATAAATGGCTGCCCACTGCTCCGGGTGTGTGTTCACGGTGTGTGTTCATAGTGTGTGTGTGTTCACTGCTGTGTGTGTGCACTTTGGATGGGTTAAATGCAGAGCACAAATTCTGAGTATGGGTCACCATACTTGGCTGTATTTCACGTCACTATTTGGTGTCACTGTTCCATGGCGATGATGGAGTCTCCATCGGCCCTAAACCACGGTTTAAATAGCGAGGAGCTCACGTCCGCTCTTTGAACACAAGACTCTCCAGATGTAGGGCTGAATGGGAAAATTATCAATGGGTCTGTCACAGTACTAATGTGATTGAACACACCGTCTGCAGAGAAGCATTTGACTCACGGTGGACTGTCTTATTTAAAGGGATAGTTCACCCAAAAAATTACAATTTTGTCATCGTTTACACTCCCACAATTTGTTCCAAACCTGTAATAATTTCTTTCTTCTGTTGAACATAAAAGAAGATACTTTGAAGACTGTAGGTACCCAAACAGTTTCGGTCCCCAATGACTTATGTTTAGCATTTTTTTTTCCTCAATATGGAAGTTACTGAGGACCAGCAGCTGTTGAGTTATCCCCATCTTCAAAGTATTTTTCTTTTGTGTTCAACACAGAAAAAGAACTTGCATGGTTATATAACAACCTGGGTAAATTATTGATATTAATACGTTTAAAAAATTCTAAAATTATTCAGATTTAATCTAATCCTAATTTAAGCAAATAATGTAAAAAAAAATATATAAAATAATCTCATCCAGGTAAACCGCTGCAGAACTGTCAAAAAAAAAAAGACTATTAAGAAGTAATAATTTGCATAACATTGAGCATGTTTTTCTCATGGTGTATTGTTGAGCTATGAGTTCCTCACTGATTATTTTGTGTTGGGGGGGGGGGGGTTTCAAAATAAAAGTCCCAACAAATTAAAAGCTTCTATAATTTATAAATACTTTAATTTAACTAATACAATAATTAGAAGAATGCTTTAATTCATTCAGTTTCATTCTGTGGTGAAATATGATGCAGATGGTGTTTTGAAACTGTACCCAGATTGGAGGAATTACAGATATGGACAGATGACTGAGTGAAGATCGCCATAAACTTTATTCTGTTTGTTTTACACATAACATAATACCATTTGGACAAAATGCAAAGTTGAGGAAAAAATACAACAACATTTTAATACATTTTATCGTTATCATTGGAACAAACTTAATCTAACCATTCCCGTCACTGATAGAGCTGAATTTCAGGCCTGATACAAACAAGACCAGGTAGGCGCAAGATAAAATTCACATATTAGCATAATGTACATTAAAGTTAAATAAATAGCAAATAAGTTACTTATCATATAAATAAATAAAGCCCAAATAAAGTAGTGTTTTACAATAATACCAATATAGCTTCCTTTCATGAAATATTATGTTGGTTTGTAAGCTTAAAAAAAATAAACCATGTGATACATGCAACCTTTCAGCTTATACAAATAAGCATATCAAACAATGTAAGTACCTTATCAAAAATTGCATTTTAAAACAAACACGACATGGTACATGAGACACGTCTCTACAGTTTTGGTCTAGATAGTAGGGCTAGTTGTTATTATCCTCTTTTTGTTTTTGGGATGCACAGGTACAGGCTACAGTCACTGACACAAGTTTATACTCTAAGGAGTATTTTTTGGGGTCAGACGGGCAAGGAACCTTCTTCAGGAATAAACGAGTTTGCTTTCACAGGCACAGAGTTGTAGGTCCTATTTTCAACCCCGTTAATGATGCATCCATCACACAAACACTCTGCTTCTTCGTATTTTGAGGGGTACATGTCTGGATTTTCCACAGTTCTGAAAATGCAATAGATGTAGATACATTAGTCACGTAGCAAGCAGCTAAAATTAGTTAAATAGATATTGCATTTACACAGTTTTTTTTTTTTATTATTATGATTTTGCATTATTATTTAAACACTACTTATGCATCATAATGCTTTCAACAGCCCTGGTTCTTTTCCATTAATTTTTTTCCCCAAGATAAATTAATAAATATGCATACACATAGCCAGCTTCGTGGTTAATTGCAACATTACAAACTTTCTTTTGAAAATTTGAGAAAAGTACAAAACTGTGAACTCTTTTATGAGGCACAAAAAATAACGTAACAGAATAAAAAACATCAATACAATATTAAACTATTTATGAACGTATATTTTAAAGTATGTATCAAATAAAATATATCTGAAGTTTACTGCAAAATAGTCAAACATCTAAATATAGGAAGGGTTCGATTAGGTCATCAGCAATGCTTCAATGTAGAGCTTTTTGCAGGGCTCTGATTTCTATTGTATTGCTAAAATGCGTGGTTTAGAGGGCTATATTTACCTTATCCGCCAGGGGGACAGTGAGCGATCATTGAGCGCTGATGAAAGCCGGGCGAAATCTCCACAGGAGCCCGCCTTGTGATGGACGGGCGGCAGACGCGCGTGTTTGTGATCATGCAAAGAGTGAAGTAGCTTGTTGTGAAGCTTCTTGAACCCATGTTCACATTCACTGAAACATCCCAAATTCTTTCCTTTCACGATGTTCTCCGACAACAACAAGAAAAATATTCCAAAAAACAGCGGAGACTGCAAGATAAAGAATAAATAGATCAATAAATCAAATAAGCAAAGTGCGATAACATTTTTTTTATACACAGAAAATCATACATTTTATAGATTAAGATATTCATTACTTTGTAAAATATGTATATGGTCCATAAAACTTTTTTTTTCTACTTACCCGCATAATTTATTCGAGCTTTATTATCAAAACTTAGGTGACCCGCAGAGATGCTCAATCAAGTTCAGTGCTCAGGTTGCGTCGGGCCTGACTGTTATAGTTTTTCTTAAGTAGGCTACTCGCGAATTTATACCTGTCGTATCCATCATCTGGGAAAATCCAAGTCTATGAGGAAATAGTAATAAATATTTACTTCCGTGCTTCCTCTTTCATATGAAGCGCTATACACAAGCGCATTATACTGTAGGCTACCTGGAAAAAAGAAATCTCCTTTTTCTTTTTTTTCTTTTTTAGTCTTTTCATTATCAGTCAGTCTGTAAAACACTTCAGTTAACTCAAATGAAATCCTTCGCCATTCATATTTTAAACGGATTGGATCTGAATGGGAAAGTGGAAGTTTATCCTCTCGTATCATCAGTAAAGTGATCAGTAAAACGTTTCATTGATTAAACGGAGTACATTGTCTTCTTTGATAGGAAAAGGGGGATGAAGGGCCCCATAGTTAATAGCTCCATTAACATTAAAGAGAAGTGTTGCAAGACAACCCCAGATCTATTACACACACAAAACAATTACCAAACTTACCCTACATTTCACTAAGACTAAATCTAACGACATTACTCAGCATGAAGAGGTATCACCAATATTCTTCTTCAGATGGACAAAATTTCCCTTTTTCTGAGCACTTTGTGACCTTTTCGAATCCCTGAAAGAGTGAATGTGGAGATAAATTGTGGGAGCCCCCTGGATGTTTTGGACATGACAAAGACCTCAATAACAGGTCATTCATTAACTAAAATGAGCTTTGATAGCAGTGCTGGCTGCCTGTGGGGTTGCCGTCACGGGACAAGACCGAGTGAATTTCCCAACATCATCAGATCAGCCAATCTGAAAAACATCTCCCCAGGAGTCCCCTAAGCTTCATGCATGAATTCTATACATTCTACAGAGAATGTGAAAGTGATAATTTTGCCTATGAATCACACACGGTGAATTAATTTCACTCACATGCTGACAGAAACTGTAATAAGTGTATTATATATATATTTTGCAATATGAAATAACTATTATTCATAGCAGACTGCACATTTACATTTTCTAATATTTATTAAACATCCTAATATTTATCAATGACCCAATAGTTTGAAGTCAACAGTAATTTGGATTATATTCAGCTGCACTGACAATAAATCAGAAGTGCACAACACTAATTGTACAAATCATGACAGCTTAATCATTTTTAAAATAACTTAGGAAAGATTGTGGGTGTATCATAGAAGAGCGTATAAGATTATTTAACTCAACCTATGACGTATAAAAGTACAAACAAAGGAAGTTGAATAATGTTCCAACCCTGTCAATAAAATGATCTCACTAATTTGCTGTAGGTATAGATTTGAAGTTGCAGAAGCAGGATAATGGATCAACAAACACAGTCAAGCAATAAAATAAAACCACACACCAGTGATGCATGTGCGCACATGCTCTGGGAGAAACAAAGTAGTAGGGGCATCAGACCTTCGTATGTGCACAGATGGAAAAAGTCTTCCATTAGATGCAATCTTTCCATTAAATAGGAATCACTTCAACAAATTCATTATCTTTATCAAAATAGTTTATTTAGAAGCTTTTTTTCTGTCACAAAAAGCAAGACGGAATTATTTCTTATCTCCGGGAGTCCCCATTGCAGCCTCTCACACTTTCAACTAAAAATGAGGGACAAATAAATGCAAGTTTTCACTTGAAAAACTAGGGGAAACGATGCAGAATCTTAAAAAAACGCAATACTTCACATCATTGTCATTGGTTCTCTAGAATCATACACTTTAAACAACAGGTATTCTGGCACCTGACTTTGTAGTTGTACATTGTGAAAAACAGTAAATGCTAAATACATGGTGGTGGATAGACAAACTCACTGATTAAGGTGGACTTTCTTAACTGTAAGTTTATGAAAAGACAGTTCCAGATTCTTTGAGCAGGACTAACGTGAAATGCGCAGATGTGTCCAGGATGGTCCAAACAGATTAAGCATACATCTGTCACACTGCAACTCACCACACAAAATAACAGGAGTAGGGATAAAGCAACTAGAATATGAGAGAAGGGGATTGTGGCAGGATGAAGAGCAAAAATGCGCTGAATGTACAGTTTTTTAATCTTTGAGACGATACAGAAAAGATTCCATCTTCCTGTGAAAACAAACAAGTGAACAGGGCCACTTCTCAACTTTAGCACATCAATATAAAATCTAGACAACCTCTCTCTGAGGGCAAAACAAGCAGAAATGTAACGGCAGTCTCTTTTCCCAAGGACATTTATGCCCTTAGAGAGTTCAGAACGGTGACCATTTCTCCATTTCTGGCAAACAATGGGCGTCAAGAAAACAGATGTCCCAGAAGTTGGATGACGCCAGGTTTATTATTTCCCAGGGATTTTGGCCCTTTTGCGGGCTATGGCGTCCTCGACAGCCTTTAACTGTTTCAGCAGCTCTTCACGACGAGAAAGTGTGCTGCTCGGCTTGCCCGAGCCGGAACTAGAAGCGGAGCCAGAGCCAGATCCAGCCCCTGGAGCAGGTGGTTTACCTGTAGACACAGCAGCAGCACCTTTCCCAGAAGATTTGGGTGGTGGAGATAAAGGACGCTTCCTGGAGAGGGAAAATATAAAGAATTGAGTGAATACAAATATGGGATATTTTTAAATCTCTAGTCTTAGTCACACAAAGATAAAGCTTTTGTTGCAAAACACCTTGATCCAACATGCAAATATACAGGGAACTAAAGATGAACAAACATGGGGATTTTTACTTACTTTTTTATTTTTTTTTTTAAAGATAGATTAATAAAAATTTCTGCTCACAATCACTGCTCAACATACAGAATATGAGACATCTGTATGTGTCATTTACACAAACAGATTCATATCAAAGGGCAACTAATAGTTGCAAATAAATAAAACACATTTTAATTCATTCAAACATTTTTTCCCTACATGAACGTATCTGGAAATCACCACATATTTGATGGAATATTCAGAAAGCTACAGAAAAGAAAGTGGCAGTGAGTACCTTTCTCCTTGTGGTGGCATAGGTCTAGGACCCTGGCCTTTGGGCCGATCCATTCTGGGAGACAGCGAGGGCCGCCCGGGCATCCTCCTGTCTCGACCTATGGAGATATCAGATCGAGTAAAGCTTGAGGAACCGGGAGAGCAGATCGCAGTGAGGTGCACATCTGACTGAACTTCCGGACATCCTTTGAGGAAAGAGCTTAACCACAAGCGTATCTGGCTGTATCAGAGATCAAATTTCTAGAGGGGTTTTCTAATGGACAGCTAATGTGCCACGTGTTGTTTACCTCTGTCAGGTGAAAGCGCTATCCTCTTGCTGAGAGGCGAAGGGGGTCTCTCTTTTTCAGCAGGAAAGTACCTTTTCCGATTGCCCCTGTCGGTTTGCTGCTGGCCAAAGAGGAATAAAGAAGTCATTCAACCATCATACACTTCTGTGCAGCTGCATGACCATAACAACACCTTCCCTATTTACCTTGTTAAGCAGGGTAAGCTTGATGTCCTTGTGAGAGCCGTATCCTCCTGGAGGACCCATAGGAGGCGGGTGCATGGGGTGACCTCTGTTCCCAGATCTAGGCATGCTGGAGCTGGTTTTGGGTGGGAGACCGGAGGGGTCCACTCGTTTTCGCTCCTCTTTGAAAGCTTCGTCTTTCTTTGGTGGTTTTCCTTTAAGGAACACAAAACAAAACAGCAGTTTTATTTTAGCATTATTCACATACCATTAAATATTTATTAATATTCTGAATAACTGAATAACTGTTATTTATACCTCTGTCTTTGTTGGGGGCCCTGTCCCGCGGAGGGCCCCTTTCCTTGCGGGCATGGCCTGGAGTGGGGGACTGGGAGCTGGCGGAGGACACAGGGCTGGCCAGGTCAGCGTACATGTCATCAGAGTCGGCACTTTTGACTGAGCTACTGCTGGAGGAAGCGGATGAGACCGATGACACGCTACTGACCGACAGAGACCTGTGAAACCACACAGACAATCTTGTGATTCCATGATATTTGCATTTGTTTTTTTTTTTTTTTTTTTTTTTTTAAATAGGTATATTTGTTTTTCCTTTGGACTCTACGGTCTCTGTGCATCACATACCTAGACTTGTGGGACCCCGAACGGGACCGAGAGAGTGAGGCGGAGGAGGAACGTTTTGAGCGTGAGCTGGAGCCAGAATAACTGCTGCCACTTACAGCTGCCACTCACTGTTCGCCTGCTGGAGAAACAGACAGGAAGAGAGAAACAGAACACACTGGAGATGAAACTAGTGTAGCTAATTAGTGCAGTTTAAGTACGAACAAACTCTTCTGAACCGATTCTTTTAATGAATCATTTAGAAACTCACAAATTACAGGTTTGTGTTCAGTCTGATGAATCCTTTATTGAATGAACTCACTCAATCTATCAGTTACTGAATCAATGAATGTGATAATGAAGCTTCAAAGGTTTCATTCAGACCACAAAGCATTTCTGTAGTCATTACAGTTCTGCAAGTGAAAAAAATCCAAAGCAAAGGGAAGAAAACACACAAAGCATCCATGTTGTACGTGATGTTCTTCTGCGTCACAGCAGAGAATGTTCCTCTTTGACAATAACAACTGTGGACGCTACAACTATTTTTTAACTTTTAACAGAAGGTTGTTATAATTTTGCTATTTTAAAATGTAGTAATATTACACAATATTTTATACATTTGTATTCTGTATTTGACCAAATAAATGCAGTCTTGGCAGGTATAAGTGCAAAATAAACATCACATGCCTTCAGAGAAAGTACAGTCAGCTGGCACTTGATAAGAGAAAATCTGAATATTTTACAAGCAAAGCACACATACAAATTCCTGCCAGTCAAAATTAACATGAAATGTTCTCTCTTTCTTCAATTATTTTTTTTAAATTGTGTTGAAGGGTTTATCCTTTGCCCTATTGTCTTATAGAGCTGATATATATATATATACATATACACACACACATAAAAAACATCTGGTCAAATGCCAATGACATGTTGCCAGTTGTCAACTATGATAAGTCCACAAAAGCTTCTTTGTTTTGAAGCATTAGAACAAGCAGGACAAGAGTTTTTCCTTAACACCCACGCAGGGTACTCCACTGCTATCTACTCTCACTGCTACAGATCATAGAACTGTCACATGCTGCTTCCCTGTGCTGAAAAAGCGACCCTTCTAGACACTCACCCACACAGAACACTGGTCATTGGGTAATGGTTCATATGCAAATACACTCAAAACACAAATGTCAATTAACTGCCACAAAAAAACAAAACAACAACACACAACACAAGCACACATTCATATGCAAGCCACAAACAAAATCTGCAGATCTTTTTTAAACAAAAACACAACAAAAACAAAACACAAAATAACAAAATAAAATATAAAGATATTTTTTATTCAATGGAAAAAAAAAAAATAAAAATAAATAAAAACAGGTCTGACGCAAAGCTCCAAAATGAAAATAATAAAAATAAATATTATTTAAATAAATTATATTTTAAAATATATACACTACCGTTCAAAAGTTTGGGATCAGAATGATTTTTAATGTCTTTAAACAAGTTTCTTATGCTCATCAAGGCTGCACTTATTTGATCAAAAATACAGGAAAAAATTTTATATTGTGAAATATTATTACAATGTAAATTAATGTTTTTCTATTTTAATATACATTAAAATGTCATTTATTCCTGTGATGCAAACCTGATTTTTCAGCATCATTACTCGAGTCTTTAGTGTCACATGATCCTTCAGAAATCATTCTAATATGCCGATTTATTATCAGTGCTGGAAACTGTTGTGCTGCTTAATATCTTTTTGGAACCCATGATACTTTTTTTTCAGGATTCTTTGATGAATAATAAGTTAAAATGAAGAGCATTTGAACAATATACACCCACCGTTCAAAAGTTTGGGGTCAGTAAATTTTTATTCTTTCTTTTTTTGAAAGAGAACCTTTTATTCAGCAAGGATGTGTTCAATTGATAAGAAGTGATAGCGAAGATTTATATAGTTAGAAAAGATTCATATTTTGAATAAATGCTGTTCTTTTTAACTTTTTATTCATCAAAGAACCCTGAAAAAGTATTGCAGTTTCCAAAAAAATATTTGGCAGCACAACTGTTGCCAACATTGATCATTCTAATAATATATCAGCATATTAGAATGATTTCTTAAGGATCATGTGACACTTTATACTGGAGTAATGGCTGATGGAAATTCCACTTTGTATCACATAAACAAATTATATTTGAAAGGATATTAAAATAGAAACCATTATTTTATGCTGTAATAACATTTTGCAAGATCACCTTTTTTTCTGTATTTTTGATCAAATAAATGCAGCCTTGATGAGCATTAGAGACTTCTTTAAAAAAACATTACAAGTCTTATTGATCCCAATGGTAGTGTATGTATTATGAATTAAAAACAAACATATAAAAGAACAGATTCATGCTCTATATTTCAAACTTTGTGTGACAAACAGACTGAATTCAAGGAAATAAATGAACATTTTAAGTCATTATTCACTGAAAATAACACTTAACATGCCACTAGTAGAAAGAGGATTGCAGCAAATATAACCATTTTCAAATGGGCGTCAAACTCTCCTGATTAAAAAGACCACTATTACTACACACTATTATTTTGCCGTTTGTTATTTTAGAAATTGACAACGCTTACCCTCATCATCTCATAGGGAGAAGAGGGGAAACCTTTTGCATAACACGTATGAATGAACACGTAATGGTGTGCCGTACCTGCGAGGTGGGTTGTGCTGTTGACGTTCTTTCTTGCGTCCTTCTCTCATGATGGGTGGTTCTCTCGGCTCTCTGGGTCCAGGAGGTCTTCCAGCTGGCCGGGGAATGGGGGGCTTTGCTGTCTCTGTGATTGGCTTGGGTGGCTTCCCCGGCTGTTCAGGCAACGTGGGGCTGGGCATCATTTTGGGGGGTCCTTTCTCCCTGCGAGGAGGGGGCAGTGCACCAGGCTTCAATGGATGGCTGAATGAAAATATGCATTTTCATGTGCATGTAGTGAGTAAATGAGAAGACCAGTACTGACAACTATTGCTAGAAATAGACAAAACATTGAACCTCAGGCTTGTGTTGATTTAGACTAGTATACTGCTATTCAAAAGTTTAGGGTTGATAAGATTTTTGAAAGAAATTTCTGATTTATTGAATCAAAAATACAGCATTACTGTGAAATATTAATACAATTTAAATAACTTTAATATATATTATGTAATTTATTATTGTGATAAAAAAAGTCACATGACCCTTCACAAATCATTCTAATATATTGAGTTGGTGCTCAAAAAAAACTGCTGAATATAGCTGTGCTGCTAAAATTTTTGTGGAAACCACAACACATGATTCTTTGAGGAATAGAAAGTTCTTATGTAACATAAAACAGTCTTTAAAGTCACGTCTGATCAATTCGATGGTTTCTGAATAAAAGTATTAATTTCTTAAAAAAAAAAAAATCTTTCGGACCCCAAACTTTTGAACAGTAGTGTGCAAACCAAATGTGTTTTGAGAGCACGAGTGAGTGTATTTTTACCCTTTCAATGCACCAGGAGGCTGCTCAGCTTTGTTCTTATTAGTGTTTCTTTGTGCCGGGGGGGTCGGGGAGGGTGAGGAAGAGAAGGATCGTGATCTAGACGATGAAAAATACAGTGGTTAAGAACAGCAAAGATTCACAGTACAAGCAAGTCAATTATAAATGTGGCATACTGAATGTTCTGGAAACATTACAGCAAATTAGCATGACAAATCAAGATTGTTGTGAACTGTGATATCTTGCCTAGAGCGGGCTTCCGCTTAAAGAGCTGTGGCTGGAGAGGGAGTGACTTGAGTAGGAACTCATTGAAGATGACCGTGAATGCGATTGGGAACGGGAAGAGCCAGTACCCGTGAACGATGAGGATCGGGATGAAGACCTGGAAAAATGGAGAAAATAAATTAGTGCTGTCAAACGATTTTTAGTGGTTAATCGTTTACCAAAATAAACGTTTTTGTATGTGTAATATATGTGTGTATTGTGTATATTTATTATTGTATATATATATATATATATATATATATATATATATATATATATATATATATATATATATATATATATATATATATATATATATTATATATATATATATATATATAAATAAATAAATACATACACACATATACAGTATATATTTTGAAAATATTTACATATATTTAATATTATATATAAATATATTTAATATACAAATATAACAAATGTTTCTTAAATATATACATGCATGTGTGTGTATTTATATATAATAAATATACACAGTACACTTTTATTTTGGATGTGATTACCGATAAACGTGTCAACTGATTTTGTCCATATAATGAAAGGCAATGGGGTCCAAAACATAATATTTCTCAAAATATTGTTTTATGTTCCAGAAGAAACAATGTCAAATAGGTTTGGAATGATATGAGGGTTTTTCATGAACTATCCCTTAAACTAGAAAAAAAAGTGGGCAAAGCATCCCCTTATCAAATGACACCAATGTCTGGTTCAATAGTTCCATGGCAGGTGTCTTACCTAGATGAATTGGAAAGGGAAACTGAAGATCCGGAGGGCCTGTGTCGTCTACGGCCACGTGGAGGGGAGCCCATGAGACCAGGTCTTCTCCTAGGGGACTTAGACCTGCGCCAGGGGTCTTTCCATTCATCTGGCCTCTTGGGCAATGGGACCATCTCCTTCTTAGGTGGTGGCTCCATTGCCCTCTGAAAAAAAGAAAAACAAGAAATGGGGGATTTAGAAAGTATGCACCTATATGTGGAGGTCGTTGTGTATTGTTTTGAGAGTAGTGTTCCCAATCGAAAGGGTTGTGAGTTCGAGTCTCGGGCCGGCAGGAATTGTGGGGTGGGGAGGTGAATGTACAGCGCTCTCTCCACCCTCAATACCACGACTGAGGTGCCCTTGAGCAAGGCACTGACCCCCAACTGCTCCCCGGGCGCCGCAGCATATAATGGCTGCCCACTGCTCCGGTTGTGTGTTCACAGTGTGTGTGTTGTTCACTGCTCTGTGTGTGTGCACTATCGGATGGGTTAAATGCAGAGCATAAAATTTCTGAGTATGGGTCACCATACCTTGGCTGAATGTCACGTCACTGTCACTTCACTTTTTCACTTTCAATAGCGTGAGTTTCTTTAACTTGACAAACCATCTCAACGACCATATTTACAGTTCTCTTAATTGAAAGCCAAATGTTAACAATTAGCAGGCTGAATTTCCACATTCTCTGTAAAAGAAACTGTCACTGAGATGGTAAAGTCTGCATAGATTTGTCAATCTTATCTAGAGGCAACAGAAGCATGAATCTTCCTTAAACAAGAATATACCTGTTCATTTCCTGAATAACAATAGAAAACCCCCAAATATATGCATGCCAACTGACATTTTCAATTCACCATTAAGTAAACAATATTAGGAAACGTTAAAATTAAATGACCTGCAATTACAGTGACCTTACAATGTTTACATTTTCACAGGGAGGAGCTGCTATAGTGATAAAAAACCATTTCAAATTTGAATTATTTCTCATAAAAATACAGTAAACTTTAGTGTATCGAAGTCATTTTTTTATGGAGGCAGCAGACTAGATCCTCTTCGCTGACTTTGGAAGTCATCCAACTATTCATCAGGAAGCAAGAGCTGCCAAGAAACTTCTCATAAGTACTGTAAAATGTATTTTCATTTGTATCAATTCATAGGCCTGTCTTACAGTATGAAAGTATGCATGACTTTCCCAAATAGAACAACTTTCATAAACCTGAATTCAGTCAGCCCTTGTTCAAATAAAATTTAAATTTAAAATGTTTAAATTTAAATTTAAAATTACTATCATTGTTGTCTTTAGCCCACTCCATTCGCTCTCAGGTCACATGTTTAGTAATAAAATAAAACAGCTGACCATACTGTGTAATTTACCATTTCTATGGGTAATATCGAAGCTGTTGGCTATCTTTCAAACACCATACCAGAAAACACAGGTGACATCCATAAACTGGAGAATATACTTGAGTATTTTACATAATGTTTCTGATAAAAGTTAATGCTCAAAAAAAAAGTAAGTAAACAGTTGTTTTCCGGTAACGAGGTATCTAGTTTACCATCTTAAGTGTGTTTATTTCCCCCAAATTGGCCTGTGATTCAGTTCAAAGAAGAATTTAGAACCGTTAATAATATTTCAAAATTACACCTTAATATATTTGCTTATTACTGCTTCTATAATTATCCAATGTGGACGTTCAGTTTCTCTGGATATCCATGGCTTCAGTTGTGCAAAATCAGACTCCGTTTGAAAAGTTAATTATTGAATTCCAACACATAAAATGTAGTAAGCAGTCCTTGGTTATATCGCCTGACCAGCTGGGCCTCCAGTAGTCCCATATTAAAGTTTAATTTCTTTGGAGACTCCAACTATATTTTAACCAAAGCCATTTGGGCAAAAGTTTGGGAGTTTTTGAAAGTTGCTCATTAATCGTTGGGTTAATTAAAGATCATTACATTATGCTATTAGTTAAACTAAGGGCATTCCACATCATGCATAATAAAGTATGCCTAATAATGACTAACGTGATTCAGCTTAGGACCTGGGAATGTCCTTTTGGTGACATCAGAGAGTAAACAAACCTGAGGCAAGTATTGCAGTGTACCTAAAAATAGTACAGAGAACCTAAGCTATTTTTAGATATAAACTCTGAGCTCACCTTTAATTTCCAGTTTGTATGGAAAAAGGGAAGTACATCGTTCTGTGAAGAAAAGTTTCATGCGGAGCAGTAAAACAATTCAAGTACTTACAAATAACAAAAAAATGGGAGACAAATATTTTTTAAAAGTTTAAAGTATTTTACCAGATTTATTAGTCATATTTGAATATCCTGTTTAAATCATAACGGAGTTAAATCAGATTACAAAAAAGTTATCTTGCAATTTGTTAAAAATCACTGCACATATAAACTACTGTAAAACATTGATTTTTGCACCAAGGCTGAATTTATTTGAGCAAAAACACAGTAAAAAAAAAAAATAATAATATTTTGAAATATTATTAAAATTTAAAATAACTATTTTCTAATTTAACATATGTTTAAAGTGTAATTTATTCCTGTGGTGGAGCCCTAAATTTTACCCCATTTGTCAGTATCACATTATCCTTCAGAAATCATTTTAATATGCTGATCTGGTGACCAATAAACATTTATTATTATTATCAATGTTGAAAAAAAATATATATACTTGGTGTTAACTGGGAGGAAAAATCTTATACCCACAACTAAAAAAAATGGTCTAATATATGTGACAAACTATTACATTTAATTACAACCTTCAGATGAGAGATCAAATATGAACACTTATAACTGTCTAAAACATGTTATATAAAGGTCATTGAGTACACATTGTCATAATTCATCAACTCGACTTAATAAATGTGTGCTATTCACTGATTGAGAATCACTTTGAAGGAGTCCGAAGCCTTGTAACACCACAGCGCTCTTTTTTTTTTTAATGAAATCATAGCCTTTTGAAGTTTAATAATTAATAGGTTATATCTTGATTTATGTTTTTCCATCCCAAAACCATTAAGGCGTTTGTTTTACCATTGCATGCACTGAAGACTTTTTATGACATTAAATTTAGGAAAACCTTACCCGGAGGGATTTTGCTTTTATTCACATGTGCTCCTAAATATATTTTACAGTTCACAGTTCGCACGCATCTATTTTTAGTCACAAAAGCGAATGAAGCGCCCGCACTGTCGGGTCGAGCCCCTGAGTTAATCGATCACGGATGGTTTCATTATATCGGGCGGATAAAAAAAAAAAAAAGGATAAAAATAATAAAAAGCACAAAATACATAAGCACACCCACATAAAGATTGAACATATTTCCTCAGCGCATTATAGGGCACCTGACAAATGGCCCAGGTGTGTTTATCTCATCAAAACCAGTATGCTGTCAACAGGCAGACACTGGACTTTTAAACTTGTTAATGTAATAGGATTGTCCTTGCTGTCACTTTTCACGCTGTGAGTATGCTAGATATCAATGTAGCACTAAAATCAGAAAGTCCAGGTCATAAACCACAGTTAACAGAGGTTAGGAGCAGTGGTCATCTGACTAGCTACAGGTCTTTCCAAGAGATCACTTATGAGTTAAGACTGCAAAATGTGTGTACACCGCAAAAATAGCTTTAAAAATTTCAAACTTGCATCATTTTGACTAATACAGAATGATTCCTGCATCACTGAATAGTTACTCATTTATTTATTCATATAAATCTGTAAGTTTCAAAGAGGTTTTGGACTTCATCATGAATGCAAGAGTGAGACTGATTACATGAAAGAGGAAAGTAAACAGATGCAGAGATGTTTATAATAAGAACAGAATAAATGCAACATTTGTTGCTCTTATGTCTAAAAATAATATTAAAACTGATATCCGGAAAAACATATTTCCATGAAGTTGCTTCATGCATGCAGAAAAATTCAACCATCTCTATTTGTAATCATGACATCTGATCTCTGCAGAGAATATCGGAAAACAAGAATAGACGGTTTTAGACTGAAGTCATTGCATTGTCTTCCTTATCATGGGAACCGGCATGCCCTAAAAACAGGGTGTAACCTAACTCCTGGAAGACATTCAGCCGATGATGTAACTTTCAGTCACACCTCCATGAACAGGTTATAATGGTGTGGTGTCCTAAAATCACTCACACAGGAAGAATGCCTTAAGGAAAAACCAGCCTGTAACAATGCAGCTTGGAAGATCTCACAGAGCTTACGTAAATAAAGAAAGAAAAACTAATGTGTTTGAACAGTCTCTGATGCTTAACAAGACTGCAAATTATTTGATTGTAAACTGTAAAAAATAGCACTGTGTAATATTACAAATTAAAAAAAGCAATTTTCTATTATAAAACATTTTTCAAATTAAATGTATTCCTGTGGTGGAAAAGCTGAATTTACAGCAGGTATTACTCCAGTTTTCAATGGCATATTTTGCTTCAGAAATCAATTCAATTTTAAAGGACATTTTTGGCACAAATAAATGGTTCCTAATAAAACCAGGAACACACATTAAGAATGTAAACAGAATATTTTGGAATAATAAAAATACATGTATCAAAATATATATTAACTGAACTAACTGCATTAACAAGTTCAGCTGTTTTTATATAGACAAACTCTTTCTGACATGACTCTTGTTTACAAAGAACAAACCGGAATCAAAATACCTGCCATTTCATCACTTCATGCCTTCTCTGAATGTATCACCTTTGTGACGTAAAAATGATGGAACCTATAACAGCAACAAAAATACTGACGCTAAAGCATAATTCCAGTATTGCGAGACCCGCCTGCAATTAACAGGCAAACAATAAACAGGGTTCTACCTATAACCTGTTTTGTGGCATACCTAACTATTGTGCTATAAATAGGATAAAAAGTTTGTATTGATCGCCCGTTTATTTTATTCTTGGCTTGGCATAGTTCCAGTTCTGTCTAAACATCTAAGTACACAAAACGTGAAAATGAAACAGCGTACAGTACACAGTGGTGAAAACCACAGAACAACTGCTAGGTCAGCAAACACAATCAGGGCATGACATCTAATGGTTCACTTAATGTTTCAAAATGCCCTGACATTACAGTGAAGTCTGGAATACCACAGGCAGCCGAATAATACAAATTAAGGAGAAGCAGAACAAAAGACCGATACATTAAAATGAAGGGGGCGACACAGAGGAATATACCAGACATAGACACAATAGAAAAGAGAACCAGGATCAATCTGTGGATTATAATAGGGTTCGTACAGATAAAGCAGAATGAAATTCCAGGACTTTCAAGGACTTTTCAAGCACTACTTTTTTGGTTTTCAAGGACTAAAATCAGTGATCTCACTTATCAAACAATATTGTTATTATCGTCCAAATTCTAACGAATAAACTAATAAAACAAAATGGTACAAATAAAGTGCAGCACAAGCAAAGCATGCAATGATTGTGGCAACTTTAACATTTGAAAGGATGCAATGGCAAATTTATCGCTTTATTCAAAACCTGAAGTATGAAAGCTATACCGGTAAAATTATGAGCTATATCGCGCTCATAGACACTAGGGGTGTGACAATACACTTAACTCATGAGATGAGACAAAATGCAGATACTTGGTTCACTGGACCAGAATATTCGATTATTCGAATATTCATTTGGTGGGTCGGGATTCGATTTTCAATTTTGACATTTGAATATCTTTTTTTTTTTTTTTTAAACACCTGGCATCCCCCACGAACGGTTCTCATTCATGCTTGAATATGAATCGCCCATGAATGGGACGTCATGATTCAGTTCATCTGGAAGAGAAGACAAAAAGACCTCAGCTGTGTGGGAGCACTTTAACTTGAGTGAGGACAGGACAAAGGCAGTGTGCCAAATATGCAATTTGAAACTGGCCTACCACAACCGCACATCAAGTTTGAAAAATCACCCGAGTTCCAGACATCTTGAAGTAGTACGCCTATAGTATATTGTCGGTGTAAAAAAAAAAAAAAAAAAAACCTAGCTGCTTTTATCTGCCATGTTAATCAGTAATTTTACACATGATAAAAACGTGCACTTAATTTGCTTGGAAAACACTTGCAAATATGGCAGTCATAAAAAACAGACCTGTGTGTTTTGTATCACTAGTGCAAGGTGTCCGTTCTCGGAGCATATAAGCCCTTCCCGCGTGAGGCCCGCCACTTCTGGCTTGTGCTGTTCTGTAGTTTATTATAAGTTTATTCATTCTGATTGTGTAGCGTGTCCATATTGCACCAAAATACGACCCTGCACTCCCTCGGGACCACAGCAACACACCTGCCACTCATGAAGTCGATTGGATGAACGGTTCTCAAACATAATAAAAATGCTAACAGACAGACAGACACACAGAGATTCTTGCCCTTAGGGTTAGACATCATGTCTACACCAGACGCGACAGTTGTCGTGTCGCACCGCAACAGCTAAAGTCTGTCTACACATGACACAACAAAGCGACCGTTGAAAATCATTTGGAATTTGTGCCAGTATGTCATAAATGGAACACAGCAGCAGTTTACTGTTGGGAATTTGTCAGCCGAGCCGCACCGCATCCAGTGTAGACAGTACAATAGGTTCTATTGTATTTTGTCGCATCACGCTTCTCGCGTCCGGTGAGAAGAATATGTTCAGCCCCCTCCCTCTGAAGCTTCGAATATTCGGTGTTGATTACTACCGAAGCGTCAAACCTCAAAAAATGGTATTCAGACTAGCCCTTAAAACAATGCAGTTGTATTTTGAAATGTTGTTGGCTGTAACTAATGATTATTTCGGTAATCAAGTAATCTACTCATTATTTTAAAAATAGAGTAATCTGATATTTTTTTAGCATTTTAAAATAGACCTAAGTGAAAAACAGGTGTTAATATGACTATTTAAATATAAAATATTGATGGGGCAAAAATAATTGGTTCAAATAAAGTATCAAAACCAAGTAATTATATTGTTAAATTACACTATGTAATATACAATACCTATACATAATATGAACATAAACTATAGTACATTATGTATTATAACAAATACCTCCAGAGGGCGCCAACAGCCTGTGGTGTTTCACTTAACAGCGTGATTCAAATCCTTGCTTAATATTGGTCAAATAACATTTAAACGAAGCCAAACGAAGCTTAAATCCATTTGGTATTTATGTGCGAGGGTTCAACGTTTTTTTTTTTTTAATTGCGATAGACAACAAATCACATATTTAGAGATATGTTGATGTGTTCTCCTGTGTTAGCATAGGTTAATAAATGATTTAAGTTACAAATCTAGTGAGATAACGCACACTACTGTTTTCCCAGATGAATGTTAAGCAACCCCAAACTCACAGCATATGCAGAGGAAGAGATTGTTGACCGAGCTGTTGAGATGGAAACGTGCTCCACGCTTGTAAAAGATAACAGTGCAACACAAAGTGCGTCAGACTTTACATGCATTGCCAAACGCACATAATTGGAAACCCAAACAAACAGCACATGCAATTAAAGACCGAACAATATAATGCAAGCACTATCAAAGCTTTTACCACAAACCCAACTTTAAACTAATATCGCAAGACCGCTTTTCACCTAGGTGTAGCCTATCATTATCACGTTTAATATAGCGAGATCTCGTGCACTCCCGAAAGTCAAGTGAAATGGCTCTGTACTTATATCGGACACGCTGCATTTTTGCGCGAAATGACTGTTTTTATCAAAAACAAAAATTAACAGTGGATTTCATATATACTGCTTTCTAAAAATTATATAATTGCTATAGTATTAGTTAAGACTGTGAAGGGTTGCGATATAAAATGTCTATTGATAGAGATTCTACTATATCCTGTATAATCACGAGACAAATATAAATGCACACCACAGTACTTATTCACAATCACACGTTGAAGAAAAATTAAGTGTAGAACGTGCTTGATGTTGCCATTTTGTTGCCATGAAACAGAAGTTGCTATAGTCTTTTCTTTCCTATTGTGACGTATATCTGAGTGACTTGATTTTGTGCATTGGCAACTGATTGGATCCACCACCATGGGCAAGACCAAAGATCCGTCAAGGGATGTCAGAGACAAGACTGTATGTGTTAAGGCCGGGATACACCAAGCCGTTTGTTGGGCTAGTTTGTTTGGTGTGTTCCACTCGTCTGCTCTCGTCGGGCTCACTTTGGAATTGGCGTCGGGATGCCGTCGGCGCAAGTGATAGCTCTGATTGGATGTTCAGTTTAGGGAACGCGTCAGTGCCCGAGAATTAAAGCAAAATAGACAGAAGGCTGTTTGAAGGTTACATGATCTTTCCCAATCTTTCTAATGCAGGTTGTCATAACAACATGAGCTGCTTAAAATAATACAATTAAGTTATCAACGTTACTGATATGGTAAGCAAGCGCTGCTTTGTTTACGTTTCGTATATCTGCGTTTATCTCGTATATCTGTGTTTTGGTATCTCCTTTTGAATAACGAATATATACTATTGATAGCTGCTGTTAATTCTCCATGCATGCACAGAAATCACGTGTTAGTTTGCCGTCAGCTGTAGTGTGTGCGGTGTGTTCGAGCGCAGCTTTTTGGTCCGACGCTGCCGACGTGAGGTGACAACATCGTCGACTTTCGTCGCAGCTAGTTCTTTGAAGTTGGCTTGGCGTGTCCAGGCCAAGGGCTGGTCCGAATACCAATTTTTTTTTTGAGCTTCTGTAGTAATCGACACTGAATATTCGAAGCTTCGGAGGGAGGGGGCTGAACATATTCTTCTCTCTAACACCGTGTCTACACCGTACGCAAGTGGCGCGGCAAAATACTATAGAACCTGTCTACACTGGATGCGGCGCGGCTGACAAATTCCCGAGAATAAACTGCTGCTGCATTCTATTTATGACATGCTGACAAAAATTTCAAATGATTTTCAATGGTTGCTTTTGTCACGTCCAGTGTAGACCTTTTATACAGTCTATGGTGTAGACAGACTTTAGCTGTTGCGGCGTGGCGCAACACTACAACTGTCGCGCCCGGTGTAGAATAAACTTTTAATAAATTACAGAACAGCACAAGCCAGAAGCAGCACGCCTCACGCGAGCAGGGCTTATGCTCAGAGAACAGACACTGCACAGCACTAGCAATACAAAACACACAGGTCTTTTAAGAGTAATACTTTTAATATAGACAAATTAGTCTTAGGCTGGGCTACTGTACTTTTACTAATGGTTTATTCATATTCAAGGACAAATGGGAACCGTTTTGCGGGGGATGCCAGGTGTTCAAAAAAAAACAAAAAACAAAAAAAAAAAACTAAGATTATTCGAATTTCAAAATGAAAAATCGAATGCCAACCCACCGAACGAATATTTGAATAATCGAATCCAGCCCTAATATATATAGTGAAAAACCATTTACTTATTTACTATATTAGTGACATTAGTTTCAGTTCAAGTGGAGTATCAGTCAAATGTAGTATTTAGGTACAGTTTCAATCACCGCCAAAGCTATGAAATGCTGTTTTATTTCCATTATTGCCATATCAAATGTCAATTTCCTTAAACAAATCAAACTGAATCTTAAACTCGCATTGACACATTCAGGTAAAGCCTGAAACAGTGATCATTCACACCTTTCAACGTCACAGGTAGTTGTTTGCGAGCGAACAGTGTCAATCTAAGCTCACATTCCTGTGTTTACCACGCCTGAGAAATGGTTCAAACTGTGATCATCCAGGTTTAATGATTTCCTTCCTTCATTACTTTGCCAGGCTGAAAATTCCCTTGTTTCATGATCACGTGCTTGCTACTATAATCATTATTCACAATCATTTACGTCACCTCATTACAAGAGGTAGCAAAAAGATCAAACTTTCACCCGTGATGTAGTAATACAAAGCTAATGTAGTAATTCCAAAATCATGCAACATTTGCTAGTTGCAGAAGCTTTATTTCAACACTGCATATAAAAGTTTTATGAGGATATTAAAAAAAATCCTACCTTGAAACCCTGACAACGTGTGATGCATATAGCACAATTACAATCATGAAACAAAATAACTGCTATTCCATGCCACTGAGAAAAAAATAATTACCTTTAAAGCAGGTTTTCTGTACAATTCCTGTCTTCATCAGGTCAGATAAAGAGATCTCAAACTCTAGGTGGTTGAGTCAATTGGTTAAGCTAAAAATATGTCTGGCTGTGCAAACACACAAACAATATACACTAACAGTCAAAAGTTTTGAATAATTAATCTTTTTAATAATTAATATTTTTAATCTTTTGAATAATTAATCTATATAATAATTATATATATATATATATATATATATATATATATATAATATATATATATATATATATATATATATATATATATTATATATATATATATTATATATATAAGGTTGGGCAGAACATTCGTATTTAAATCATCTTTTTTGCAGTTTAATATTCAGTCTGTGTGTGTGTGTGCTTCGCGGAAATCACAGGGCCCTACTAATGTAGCAAACAAATATTATAAGCTTGTTATTTACTTAGCATTGAGTCTCTCCAACTAGGTGACAACGTAGCATTAAATCACCATTCAACAGACTCAAGCCACCACTGCACTGCCGTCTGTTGGACGACAGAAAGATACTAACTTTTCAATCTGCTACGTTACTGACTGTACTGACAAGCTATGCTGACACCGTGTTTGCAAAGCGACAAAGCGACCATTGAAAATCATTTGAACTTTGTGTCAGCACATCATAAATAGAACGAGGCATCAGTTTACTGCATCCAGACATCACTGATTATAATGGGTTCTATTCTACGAGCAGCGTGGCGCAACAAAATACAATAGACCGATGTGATAAGAATGAGTACTGGGCCGCAACAAAAACCAGCACTGACTGAGTGTCCGCGATCAGCTCCGGTGGCCATAACACAGGCTTTAATGCACCGCAAACGCATGCCATGATCTCAGATCAGCTCTAGTCTCTAATTTCATTGAATCTGCTGTTAAAAATGAGCCTTTTTATTCATCATATCTTCATGAAAAACTAAGAATTAGAATCATTGTAATGTGACGATCAAATATAGGTGCATGTGGTTGGGTGGCAGGCGGATAATTTGAAGCAGCAATCTTGGGTGAAGTGTGAGCTCATCCCCGGATCTCTACACTACACTGAACTGGGTCGCTAGTATCAAACAATGGAGCATACTCTGCGGGACAAACTAAGTAATTACACCATTCAGAAGCATTTAATCTGTTATATGTTCTGTAAAAAAAAAAGAAAATCATATCGGAGGCATATTCGCCGATAACGATATGTATATGTATGTATTATGTATTATATATATATATATATATACAGTGTTTCCCACAGCCTCACACTCCCCCGCCCCCATATATATGCAAATTCATTTTCTGCCAGCAGGAGGCGCTTTAAGAGCGGGAGAGATACAGGATTCTCCGGTAACGGCTGCAAAGCAGCGCTGAGCTCACAAACGCTGCCTTATCAAGCATTACATGCAAAATGAAATGAAAATTAAATCGAAAATTAAATCGGTTTCCTTCTGAAATACAGTGATATAAAAACACCCGCATCGGTTTTTGATTTTGAAACGTGCAGTGCTCATGTTTATTCAATGAATTCAAAGCCTTTTGAAAATCTTTTTGTGGCGGTCAGGTTTTGATATTGTGGCGGCCCGCCACAAATAAATCAATGTGTGGGAAACCCTGATTTATATATATATATATATATATATTATATATATATATATATATATAATATATATATATATATATATATATATATATATATATATATATATATATTATAAAATGTAATTTATTCCTGAGCTGGCAAAGCTTAATTTTCAGTCTTCAAAGTCTTTAATGTCGCATGATCCTTCAGAAATCATTTTAATATGCTGAGTTGGTGCTAAGTTATCTTCAATTATTATTTAAAGGTGACCTATTATGCCCCTTTCTACAATATTTAATATAAGTCTCAGGTGTCCCCAGAGTGTGTCTGTGAAGTTTCAGCTCAAAAATACCCACGGATCATTTATGTTCATTCCCACGATTCATTTATTCCTGTTTTGCAAGGAAGCAGAAACACGCTGTGTTTGTGCATGTATCTTTAAATGCAAATGAGCTGCTGCTCCGCGTCGTCTTTTTTAGAATAGGGCTGTTCCTTTACAGATCTTATGTGATATGATATTATGATATAATATCTTGTTTTTTTTTTTTTTTCATGTTTTCTACGATGATGTAATGTTGTTTTAAAGCCATATTAGTTTAAACTTCTGACATATGGTTTTCTGAGCGAGCAGAAAGCATCTGTCACGCGGCATGCGAGTACTAAACTAAGTTCTTTTTTAATGTCTTATTGCGCTTAATTAAAAAACAGTCTGTGAAGGTAAACAGCTGGAAAAGAAATTGCATGTTTATATTAGATCTGTGTGGCAGCAGTGTAATATACAGTAAATAAATAATTATTTATTTATGCTCTCGTCTCCTCTGAAGTTGGGACTCTAAATTGTGTTCTGTGCAGCTAACGATAGAACAGTTAGCATGCTTTGCTCGGACTTTGCCATGGCGCTACAACTGGTACACCTTGCGGAAACAAGAATGGCGGTGCCGTGAATGGAAACGTGCAGATAAAAGGGGGGTGATATTAAAATAAGATCCCTTTGCCACGTCACAAAGGGAGCAAAATCTGACGAGTTCGTTTTTTCAGACGCTTGCAGAAAAAGGCTTACTAAAACAAAGTTACTGGTCTAATCTTTTTCAGGCTTCCTGGGTTGGTAGATGCACAGGGGACCCGATTATAAAACTTAAAACAGAAAAAGTCATATTTTCATGATATGTCACCTTTAATTTAATTTATTTTTGCCTTTGTGAACTTAAGAGACTTCCTAAAAACATTAGAATAAATTTTCATTATTCCAATCTTTTGACCGGTAGTGAGGATAAAAGACACATATCTGATACAACACACATTCACAGCACAATACACAATCCTCCAGCCTAGTGTGAGGTTATTATGTACACTGACAACAATTTGCGACCAATATAATGTTATTTAATAAAACATTAAATTGGATCTGAGTGGTGCTAAAGTAGTGTTATCACCCATAAGCAGACAGGTACACAAATAACAATGCTGTATAAAGTATCAAATCAGATGTGCTCAGTGGAACTGAAACTCCATGTTTATAGATCAGTCACAAGGGCAGAAAGTATGACCGTGCAAGTTTCAAGCTGAGCTAATTGTTCACACTAAATGGGTTGTATGACATTTAGAAATTTGAGATGCAACGGTGTTCTTTGAAGTCAAACAAACCAAGTAGGCGTGAATCTCTCCCTACACTGCCTGGTAAAAGACCAGTAAGTATCATGGGACATATTCACATACATGTCACTGTCTCCTATTGTGGAATTCTGAGAACACAAGTGAGCCGGAAATGTGTCCTTGTTGTGTGGGATTTTGGCTTAATTAATGAAATGTGAATCTCCTTTTTTATCTAGAGAGCCGACGTGACATAGAGGGTCAAAAGAGCAGCACTGGTGTGGCTATGAGATACAATCCATCCTGGAAATTTCCGAAAAAATGACCATAATCAAATATGCAATCTGAGTCTCTGGTTATGCAATTGAATACAGCAATGAAGAAATTACTGTGAAGGGAAATAAAACAGGAGACCAGTGCTTCCCGCACACAGACTTTACCTGGGTGGGCCATCCAAGTATATTACATCCACCCAAGTATGAATCAATGAATGGAGCATTTATATTTGGTAACATGTTTGCTTTTCATTATTTTTATCCTCTTATACTTTTTTTTATCCGCCCGACATGATGTAACCATCCGCAATCAATTTAGAGGCTGTTCACATGTCACATCTAAAAATGCATGGAAAACACCGGCTACGCCACTTTCTCCTCTTTCAAAAGCACTCGGGAGCTTGACCTCCAGTGGCGTATACCGTTGCTAAGCAATCACGAGACACATTCTCACATTCTCCATAAGTTTCAGCTAAGGATAAATAGATTTCAAGCCCTTGCATTAACCCTACTACTAGATATATTTATGGAAAAGAGAAATAATAATAATAATAAAACCTGTACAGCTATGATCAGCTTTCCGTCCATCTTGGCTGAGCTTTTGATCTCTGTTTGAGTGCAACTGTAACCCATCTACATTTAAAATAATGAACTTGAGCAAAGATTATAGAATACCCTTAAAGTGACTTTGACTTGAGCGTGCAAAAGACGCAATGTGAAGTGCCTACACAATTCATACCTGCATGTTCGGTGTGCACGAGAACTGCGTTTGTGTGATCATGTTTGTTCCACATTGCATTTATAAGAGCAGTTGGCCACATCCAGAAA
Organism: Cyprinus carpio; assembly: GCF_018340385.1. Classification (NCBI taxonomy): domain Eukaryota; kingdom Metazoa; phylum Chordata; class Actinopteri; order Cypriniformes; family Cyprinidae; genus Cyprinus; species Cyprinus carpio. The sequence goes on along the minus strand of NC_056589.1, from coordinate 1,737,015 downwards.
AATGTATGAATCTCTATGGGCCTCTGCTGGATTTATTTGTTAATTAAACTTTTTTTTAACTGTATTTCCTACAGTAACCAGCAGATGGCAGAATTCTGCCCCATCACCTAGATCAATATCCAGAAACAACTTAAATTAAGGGTGTAAGAAAATATCGATACAAGTATTACGAGTATCGCGATATTTTGTTTGGCGATACTGTATCGATTCTCAAAAACATAATATCGATATTTAAAAATAAACCTTGTGTGTTAACATCCACTGTGGGACTGTGGCGCTGCCTCGGTTCCGCCGCTTGCCGCAACCGGCCGCGACCCGTGTGAAGAGGCTTGCGCGGGGCACAGCCATAGGCGGGAGGGTCGCCCCACGACTTGCAGCTTTCTCTCATTTTGGGGGTGTTTTGTGCAGGTGCGGTGCTCGCGTTGTGGTTTTCGACAGGAGTAAATTTAGTTTGACGTTTGACATTCATTTCATAACGTTAAGGTTGAACCACTGATGGCAGATGGAGTATTCTGACAATGTCTTTCATACTTTTCTGGACCTTGACAGTGTAATTTACTTGGAAGTCAATGGGACAGTCACAAGCCTCCTGGTTTTCATCCAAAATATCTTAAATTGTGTTCCAAAGACGAAACAAAGCTTTTACGGGTTTGGAACAATATTTTCATTTTGGGGTGGAGTAAACCCTTAAAGTTCTTTTTTTTTATATATAATTTAATATTTCAAATGCATATTAATGATTTAGTTAGGAAAAAAAGTACTTAATATCCCCCTAAACACAGCATAATCTGTATCACAATTTGTGCCGTGGGTACAGGAGGATTTTCACCCAGCTACCACCACAAGTATATTTTTAAACCCATGGGAAGCACTGGAAGACTATTGTGATAATGTCAGAAAGACCAAAATGCCGGAAGATTCAAAATGACCCTAACGTGCAAAGGCAACTTGCATTGTGCTAATACAAGAACAGTCACCCTGCAGTACTTTCAACAGAGTTAATGGATATAAACATGGTCAAGAGTGAATTTGGGCCATAGGTGTAATTTCATTTTAATTTTATGTTCTCTGGGGGCTTAAATGTAACATACCAACATACAGCTATAATAGATACAGCAACTACAAAGAAGAACCTTGTGCTAGTGTCTTTACTTTGAATGCGTGAAAACAAAAAAAAAATATTAAAAGTATTATTTTATCTTCATTTTACCCACTAAATTTAAGTTTCAGTTACACTTTTTAAAAGATGGACTTACAGTACCAGAAATGAAGATTTTGCATACTCATATTAAGCACTATTTAGAAAAAATGATACGAAAAGAAACTTCTCGCTTAGAAAAGAGCCAATAAGAAAAGCATGCAAAACAAAAACTGCTGTTTGTGTCAATTAAATCTGAACTTGATCCTATCACAATGACAGACCAGCATGCAACAAAGGGGAATTTAAATCACTGAATTTAAAATGCAGCAGTCTCTGTGAATGATTACACAGACCACACCACACCACAAAAGAAAAGAGTGGAAATGCATGTAGATTTTGTGGTCAGAATTTCCATCCCAAACTAAGTACCAACTGAACATGAACTTTACAAATGGCACACACTTCAAGTCCATTTATTGCAGCAGACTTTGAAGGTGCTGTTTGTAGGATTGACACAGAGTGGTTGAACTAGGTATTGCAGTCCAAATTCAAAATATTGGAGAGGGTTTTTTCACCTGGCCCCTCCTCCTCAGACTTGATGCACATGCAGGTTGCCAGATTGACGACACAAGAATGAACACACTTGACGATGAATGAAATGAAATACGCTGTGTTTTCTGCCAACTGGCAACTTGTGAGAGCCGAAATACAATTGGGTAAACTGGCAGTGGGCAGGATTGACAAACCAAAACAAAGACAGATATTCCGGCCCTGAACACACATTTTCAAAGGAGAATAACTGACTGTAGCATTGTTTTTCAGATAAACAAGTATGTTAACTTAGCACGTTTCTTAAATACCTGCAAACATATTATGGTATTTTTATGCTTTAGTAGAGTCAAAATCTTACATTCAGCACCTTTAAATGAAAATAACTTTACAGACTAAAAACCTGTACACCCAAAAGGTTGCATAGCAGCCGGGCAACCAAATTGAAAATGGATTGACACATTTGTGATTTTAGTACCCATATGCATCAGACAGTCTGTGACCTCTTAGCATCCCACCCAACACTGATTCAAGTATCAAGTAGAAACTTTAAACTCACCTGGGTGGCATGTTCGGTGGTGAACGTGGTTTGAGTGGCTTCTCCTTCTCATCCTTCTTCTCCCGTGGCTCTCTGGGAGGCCTCTCTCTAGGCCGTCCCACTTTTTCGTCCCGTTTCAGATGATCCCTATCCTCCTTTCTGCGCCGGGTCTCTTTCTCCCGTTCCCGCTCTCTCTCCCTTTCTCGCTCTCTCTGTCTGCGCTCCCGCTCACGGTTGTCTCTCTCACGCTCCCGTTCCCTCTCACGGTGGCGCTCACGTGGATCTCGTTCCCGCTCTCGGTCCTGATGCAAACAGAAAACGAATCCCAGTTGTTTAGTAGTACAAATACAGGTACATATCGCTCAGGAACACTTGATTCTGATTAAATGCAGCACTGAACTGTCAACCTTTTTTATGATAAACGTACATTAATGTCAGTTATTCAGTGTTTCCCATACATTGATTTAATTGTGACGGCCCGCCACAATATCAAAACTGACCGCTACAAAAAGATTTTCTAAAAGGCTTTGACTTTATTGAATAAACATGAGCACTGCACGTTTTAAAATCGAAACCCAGTGCGGGTGTTTTAAAATCACTGTATTTCTAAACGAAACCAACTGTCTTCAGAAAATTTTGGATGTCATTTTCATTTCATCTTGATAAAGCAATGTGAGAGTGCTGCTTTGTGTAAAGCGTTACCAGGGAAACTTCAATCTCTACCACTCCAACAGCGCCTCCTGCTGGCAGAGAATGAATTTGCATATATATGCCACCACTAGTTTTTAATCGATTAAATCGATTAGTTGTTTCAGCTCTAACACATCATTTGCATGCACACTGTAAATATTTAAATGACCCGGCATCTGTAACTTAAAGCTCTTTGGTAGAAATAACAGTAAAAAAGAAAATAAAACAACGGAACGTTACATTAGTATGTACTCACAGGGTAGTATGGCAGTGGGGTCTCTGTGTACTGCACTCGGAAATTCTCATACTGGCCTCCTCGCCAAAAAGCGTCCATCTCATAATCATAGTATGGGTCGCCATAAAGATCACTACCACAGAAATGGTTGTTATTAATTTGTACAATTGGGAGAATGATAAACTGAGGTTTAAATAAATAGTGAGCGTACAAGTTAACATGTAGTGGGTTACACTGTATTTTTTTTTTTGGGGGGGGGGGGGTTTACTCACCCATAACCTGGATCTCTGAACTCAATATCACTGCAATGCAGAAAGAGAAAAGGGGAAAAACATTAAAGTATGGGTCAGAGCTTATGTCCATGGGCTTATTTTTAAACAACAAGAATAATTTAGCATAATTAATAAAACTGACATGAATTATTTTTTCTATTTTAAATGCTCCTGTGGTGTGACAAATGATTTTTATCAAGAACAGAAATTCCACATAGTCTAAAAAATACCTAGGTTATGGAAACTAATATGCATAGAATTATCCAAATGCTATTAACAATAGTTTTAGATGGATGACAATTACGTATGTAAACTAGCCACAACCACATTTGAACTTCTTCAGAAACAAAAACAAAAAAAAATGGAAGAGATCACACTCTCATTAAGTTTCTGATAAGTCATTGTTTCGTACCCAGCATCTCTGATCTCTCTGGTTATACGATAGCCGCGTTCCCTGAAGAAGTCATTTTCTTTGTCAAAGTCTCGATCATCTTCACCTATGGTTACGGTGAAACGTTTTTCCTCAAAATCTGGTTCCTGCTCTTTACGAATGGTGGCTTTCTTCAAAACCTAAGGGAATGTTTTTTGAAAACAAGCTAGATCAAGGCTTTCTGTTCAATTCAACTGGCAACTTCGACTAACAAATCCCCCCCACAGTAATGAAAGCATCGTATTTAGCATAGTATGACTATCAAAATACATATATCATGTTATCTCAGTTTTACAAAGTTGCCACTTTTGTGATTACAAAGCCACTGCAGTAGTCACTACAGACTTATTTGAATAGATGAGTTCCCCTGAAAAAACCCACAGACAATATAACATTACCTAGAAATTAAGCTTTTTAAATTGTCGACTCAAAAATGTACGGTGGTGATATCTGTACCTCTTTGGCATGTCTAAGGCCTCTTTCCCAGGCGCTCTCCACCGGAGGATCTAGAGGAGGTGGAGGGGGAGGCAACTCTTCTACCGCAGGGGCTCCCTGGAAGAAAACAAGATTCAAATGTTGAATTGAAATTTAGACCTAATTTTTAATCAGGAAGAAACAAAACAGTAGAAAATTAATTACAAAGGGTGCATACCCAGGGGCTATCAGGTATGAGGGGGTGAGGTCCTCCTCCTCCCCCTCCAGGAGGTGCTCCGTTAGGAGAGAAGGGATCTGGCTTGGAGATGAGGGAGTAGTTGCCTTTATCATTGACTCCTGGATGGATGAACCTACAGATCATGCCCCATGTGCAGTTACCTGTCAGAGACCACACAGAAGCAGAAGATATTTAAAAGATATAAGAAGATATTTAAAAATATATTGAGAGTTTTAACATTTTCAGATAATGACATCAAAGCATCAACATCAAAACCACCCACTGTTTTGAGTATGTGCTCTGAAGACAAATCTGCTCATAGGAAATACACTGCATTGAATTTAACTCCCCCTACTGTTGAAATTTAGGCACATGTTGAACAACAAACTAAGTGCAAAAGTCATGCTTATCAAATTTGAACAATTTTCCTTGATGATAACACTCTGTCGATTATCACCTTGGACTACATGAAAACACCATTTTAAATGTAAACCATTCAGGAAATCACATGAATGAACTACAACCTTTCATGAAAAACCTGCAGATGGGTCGGGGTCTGATCTTCCTGTCCATGGGGTCCTTCACCTCCCCCTCTTCAAGATCATCATCCTAAAAAATTAACAGAAAAACTTACTATACCACTTATTAGTGACTGGTTATATACGTTTTTTTTTTTTTTTTTTTTTAATTCTAAACCAAAGTTAGATGATTTACTTTTAGGTAGGTGATTTTTTTTTTAATAATTTATTTTGCAAGGATAGATTAAATTGCTTATAAGTGACAGTACATACTTTTGCAATGTTTTTTTTTTTTTTTTACTTATATATATATATATCAAAAAAATCTGGAAAAAATGTATCACGGTTTCCACAAAAAATATTACACAGCCCAACTGTTTTCAACATTGTAAATAAGAAAATATTACTTGAACACCAAATCATCTTATTAAAATGATTCTGAAGGCTTGTGTGACAATGAAAACTACATTCCAAAATGTACTGAAATAAAACTGTTATTTTAAATTTTAATAATATTTTACAAATTCACTGTTTTCATTGTAATTTTAATTAAATAAATACAACCTTGGACTTTTTTCAAGAACATTAAAAAATCTTGCTGACCCCAAATTTTTCAATAGTTATTCTATATTTTATTTACATATTATTTTAAAAAGTCAATTAGGTGATCACTTCAAATTCAAAGTAGCATTCAGCAGTGTCATTTCTTTTCCATTCTAGAAAAATTCAAAGATACTGCATTCAATTGCTCCCTCTACTGTTGTGGCCTGGTCATTCAAAAACAAAATTCTATGTATCATGCAGAAACAAACGTATCCTTGGGTTCCATAATTATAAAACTCTGACAAGCAATGGGTTTTAGCAGCAAAAAAAAAAAAAACAATATGTAAAAAACGGTAATAACTTGCTCTGCAGTGGCGAACTGAGATTAAACAGCTCCAATTTCCATATGCCAATCACAAATGATTTCAACATACTTACATCTATCTCTCCTTCATCAATCTCTCCATCATCTTCCTCTTTCTTTTTATCACGGGAATGAATCTCTCCTGCCTCCTTCCCTCGAGTCCACAGATTTTCTCAGCTGTGTGTCTTTGTTATCTGGAGGCAGAATTGGTTTTCTTTCTTTTCTCTTCCGCCTTTTCTCCTGCTCTTCATCATCCTCTTCCTCATCTTCCCCATCTTCCCTGGCGGGACCCTTCTCAGCCTCGTCCTCATCAGGTGCAGCAGCACTCGGCTCTTCTGGAACCTCCTCGTCATAATCCAGCTCATGTTCATCCAGGTCTCTGGACACGGAAGATTCATCCTTCAAATCACTCACTACCATCGCCGCCCTCCTCCGTCGTCTTCTCTCTTCTTCCTCATCATCCTCTTCATCAAGCTCAGCACGGCCGAGGCCAGACTTGGTGGTTGCCTCATCCTCCTCGTCTCGCTCCTCTTCTGCTGGGGTGAAAGGTCGCTTGTGTTCTGGCCCTGGCGAGTCAGGATCAGGTGATCTCGGCGTCTCAAGGATTTCCTCTTCAGGAGACTGGCTAGCATTCTGTCTGCTTCTTCGGACCGTCAAACCGAGGTCTTGTTGGTGGAAATCTTCTCTCTCCTCCCTGTCCATCTTGTAGTCGTCCAGGTCTGACACCTCCTCAGGATCTTCTCCTCCAGCTGCTACCCTGTCTCCATCCTCAAAGTCTGAGTCTCCTCCACCCTCCTGTACTTCATTTTCATCATCATTCAAAAGCTCACTGTCCGAAACTCCCTTGTTTACTTCTTCTGGGGACTCGGGCGACTCCAGCAGCTCGTTTTCGGAGAGACCCTTCTCCTCCTCCTCAGGAGATTGTGGGGACTGGGTGGGGCTCTCGGGCGTATCCATCAGGAAGAACTCTGAAGCAGACATTTAATATCAGCCAAACAGTTAGTACAGAAAAAAAGTCTAAGTTAACAGACCCTCTAAGACCCACTCCACATAATTACAAACACTTATTAAAATAATACCTATATTTTTGTAGGTATAGGCCTACGTGGGAAAAATCTAAACATAACAAACTGAACTTTATCACAGCAAAAGTTTTCTACACAACTAGTAACACTGCACTCACGGACACTCCTGGAAACCTAACACATTTATAACAAATTTAATAAATACTTATTTGCATTGTAATATTTTAATTACCATTAATGTATTATTTTTAATAAAAATGTATTTATTAAAACACAATAACATTCATAATAACAACATATTTTGTGATTAAAATATGCCTTAAAAATATTGAAATCCTAAAACTAGTAGCTTCCTAAAACACCACCTACAACAAATTTAGCAAATATATATTTTGCATGTAATTAAAAAAATAATGTATTATTAATTATATTAAGTAATAAATATTCATTTACAAAAACAAAACTTATACCATATATAAAAATGATAAAACAACAAAAATAAAGTCAATGCTTAAACCCTCAAGTGTTGACTTGATAGTAAATAGTAAAAATAAGATGGTGTTTGTATAATTTACAGAAAACAAGCTTTACTTCGGTTGATAACTTGCATATTAAAATGACTTTCAGAACACTTGTCACTTTAATTCATATTTGAATGACAGTCTAATCTCATTTGACAGTCACAAAGCTAACAGTTTTTATTGTATCAACAATAACTTTAATATCAATGTTCTTTAGGTGAAATCTATACCATGATGCTTTTATGTAAGGTACTTCTGCAAAAAAGTCTGTATTAAAACGAATTAATTACCCTACTAGTTCTTCCATAACAACACCCCTATTAGCCTGCTAACGTAAAATAGCTTAACCGCATTCAAAACTTAACTCATAAACAAACTTTTCCATACCACACAAAGGCCAGTCATTGAATCATCTGGAACTTGTTTACCTTCTCAGATTTAAGGCAATGGGTTCATGAGAGGGAGACCGACACATGTCTTACTAGCCGCTTTATCTTTAACGGGAGAGCTCGTTGATGGCGATGCGGCTAACAGGCCCGAATCCTGCCCGCACACTACAAAAACGACACCATTTCCGACACTTTCCGAACGATCGCGCCGTTTAAACGCCGAGGCTTGAGATTAAACAACACACACACGTTACTTTCTAAGTCTAAAATCGCGAGTTACGGCGTTGCACGATGTTTCTTCGACGCACACTGGCTAATATCTCATGCAACAATAAAGCGCTCCCTTCTGCACAACACACGGACATCGCGTATTAAAACACATTCGGTCACCTTTCAAACCACAGAGTCTCGGGAGACAGGGTCTCGGTGTAGGGAGTCACCCGGTCTCTTTCCTTGGGGTGACTGTGTTCAAACAATGAGCGATCTGTCTCGGGGTTCTTATTTTTCTCTACCGGAGAAATTCATAAGCACCGAACTACACCGTGAGAGCGGCCATTACCCAGACGTCATCAATGCGCGACCAGATTATTATTTTTTTCTTTGCATAGAATAAAATTCACAAACAAGTAACAGAAAGGAAATATTATGAAATTATTATTAGGAAACAATGGAAAATAAATATGTTAAATAAACTATACATAAATATACTGAAGTCATACAGGAACACATAAAATAATTAAATTATTATTTAAATATATTTTTCAAAAGCAATATTCACTTCTATAGGGGTAGAATATTTTGTGAACGCATCTTTAATTACAGCCTACAGTGTGCCTCAAATCACTCAAGACACACGCACGTATTATCGGCGAACTCTTCCAGTAGGGGGCGCTATTGTAATGAAGGGACCTACAGTTCAGAAGATTTACAGTTAAGAGTGCATTTACTAGCGCTTCTGTACAAGATCAGATTATTTGCTCGTCACGTCAAATACTTCATATCAGTGCATTTTGTTTTTCACCTGCGGCTTACAGCCGACACTGCACGAGAGCTCTTTTGGTTCCTAACTACAAGAATTATATCTGGTAGGAAACGCTTTATTCTCTATCTTGAGAAGTTATCGATGTCAGTGATTTTCTTAAATCATAACTTAATTCCTAAAAGTGTTATTTTTAAAGACGAAGGTGTACGCCTATGTATATAATATGAATTTATATTAGAAGTATTTTCCATGATTAAATGATAAAGAGCTGAAATTCTTATAGTTTGTTTCTTTTTTTAATATGCAAAGTTGCTCAGGTAGAAGATGCTAATGTTTACTAACGTTTTTATAGGCTAATTCTATATAAAAAAAAAACATATAATTGAACGCCTGTAATAGCCTATTGCGATCTAAAAATTACAAGCTGAGCGTGTGTATTTTTGAGTAGATTATGGGTGAAGTTCAAGGCGCCAAATTGTTTTAGAAAAATGGGTGTTGCTTTAACAACTAACTTTAAAAAAAATCGTTTTACTCGAACTATGAATATTTCCAGAGTATTAATGAAGCATCTGCTTGCTTTCCTGTTCAGGTACAAATATATAAGAGAGACGATGATTTTCGCACGGACAGTAGGCTGTGTTGTAAATCGCGTGAGTTCACGACTTAGACAGCGGTTTTATGCGTGTAGCGGTTTTGGAACGAGCCTGTGGCGCCCTAAAATGCTGTCTTGTTAGGCAGCTCATTAGGATTTGAGTCAATTAGGAGAACTAAACAAATGTGAATGACACCCCGTTTCACAGCAGCACGTCTGACTCTCCCCGTCACTTTTGAAGCAAGCTCAGAGAAAGAAAAGAAAATGCTCTCTTTTATATATGTGACAGCTGAAATCTTATGGATGTTACAAATATTGTAGTGCTTCTGTTAATTAGAAAACAGCCACTCATTATTATTTTATTTATTTTTCATTTAATTTCTAGCATGTCACTTATGATTTATTTATTTATTCAAGCAAAGACAGCATACTAAACATATAAAGGGACACAACAATTTTTGTTCCTCTTCAGTTTACATGGTTGGAAACCGCAGTGTTCTTTTCCATATCTGCACTGCCAGAGCAGCAATAATGGAATAGAGTATTAAGATGAAATCCAAGCAGGGTTTTGCTGGGTTGGGAAGTTGGGATTGAGTTAAATTACTTTTCACATTGTGTCCACCTCAGTTTATTAGGAAATCCCGAGAGGCAATGCAGTCTTATTTACAAAGCAAAGAGACGGTTGAAATGAGCAACAGATGCCTGGATTTTTCAAACCTCTGTGAACAACATCTTGGCCCCATTTAGTGTCTTTAATGGATTTCAAAGCCCTATTTTAGACTAGAATTAATTTTCAAATATGTTATCAAGGAATATTTGTGGTAAACATTGTGTTCTTAAATTAAGATGAGTATCCATTAATATCCATTTAGTGTCTTTTTGTGCAATGTGCACTGAAAAACAGCTAGTGAGGAAATTTGAAGATTTTTAAGATAATTCAATGCGCAGAAGAAGAAAAAAATGTTATAAAGGTTGTATTTGATTTAAACATCCTTGGATATTAAACATGCTATTTGCCACAGTAACTGTGTAGCTTTAAGTCTTTCTGTGATTTTCCCTACTTATTGCCGCGCACCACTTAAAATGTCTCATTTGAATAATTAAAGGCTTCTCATCCTGTATAATAATGTTCAGGAAGTCTCCTACATTCCTTACTAGAGCAAGTGTTATGGGAATAACTGTAAAGAGAGCAAATAGGAAGTCTGTGTCTGCATCATGTTATTTTAATATGTGACCCCCCCCCCCCCCCCCACCACCCCCCCCCCCCCCCCCCTTAGTGCACATCTGTGTGCCGCCTTACCAGTTTCGCCAGATGAAATGGACTGTTATTTAGTAATTAACAGACAGCTATGAAATCCTCTTAACAGTGATTGAGACTTGCTTTTTCCCTGCTGACTTCTGCAATCTTTTATTCCAGAGTGATCGATTGGTTGGATGCTTGGGGGGAAAAAAAATTAGCCTCTGGATTTCAATGCTATGCTTTTAATGGAAGGATACTGTTACAGAAGAAATAATGGGCTGCGGTCAGCAGATGAACATCATTATGCTGTTGAAGCCAAGAAAATTAAACAACATACTTAATAAGAGAAAAGAACATCAATAAATGCTGGAACTGTACAGTTTTTTTCATATAAAATCTTTTGAATATCAAACAGATTCTATTCTGCTTTTCTATTCTGCTCACCAATTTGATTTCAGCCAGTTTCTTCACATCTTGTATTTAAATTCTCACACCAAGAGGACGGATCATGCAAGAAAATGTGAGCTCCAGAATGGACACCCCCACAAACATCTCCCTGGTGGGGACCGGGGACTCTGTGTCTGAGTCCCTAGAGTATAAGATGGTATCTGTGTTCCTGGTGCTGCTGGTGTGTGGTGTGGGCATTGTGGGAAACATCATGGTCGTGCTGGTGGTTCTTACCACACGTCACATGCGTACACCCACCAACTGCTATCTGGTGAGCTTGGCCGTGGCGGACCTGATGGTCCTGGTGGCCGCGGGTCTGCCGAACATATCTGAGAGCTTGATGGCCACCTGGGTGTATGGGCATGCTGGGTGCCTGGGTATCACCTACTTTCAGTACCTTGGTATTAATGTGTCCTCCTGTTCGATTACAGCCTTCACTGTGGAGAGGTAAGACAGAAAAATAAACATAAAAATAAAAATAAATGGCTTAGAGCTGGATACAGAGTTTAAGAGTTTATAATATATATATATATAATATATATATAGTATATAATATGAAAATAAGTAAAAAAAAAATGCTCCACATATAATCTAATGAATATTGATAGTCTTTGTGGTTCGTTACTATGTGTTATGTATACAAACAAACTGACATTTTAATTTCTTTTTTCTATTTATTTATTTACTTACTTTTTGCCATGTAGAATTTCAGCATTTTAAATATCAATATTTAACACTCTGCTGGTGTTTTTTGAAGAGCAAAAATTTTACTAATATTTTTCTAATCTTACAAATGTATTGAGTTCATTGCAATGGTATGAAACTTGGTATTGTGGCACTTGCTATATGAATACAACAATAACAACAAAAGTGGACATAATTACAAAAGGCTTAATGATCATAAAAAACAGTCACCCATAGGATTGTTGTGGCCAAAAATGTCATAGGAAATAAATTAGAAAAAAAAATACAGAACAATTTTTTCGGGTAGAACCTACAAATCAGCCGTAATGATATATATAAATATATATCTAAATATATATCCAAATGTAAAACCAATTAAAAGTATTTATTTCTGAAAACACTCTTACAAACAAACAGGGAATACACAGCCCTTTTTCTTTATTTCTCCCACGAGATTGCACCATTCTGCCCTGCATTGAATTTTAAATAACTTGGCTCTGTTTTGTATCTTTTGAAAACAGCATTAAATTTCTGTTCTTAATATTTGTATGATTTTCTATAGAAATAAATGGTGTGTAATTTAGAGGGGAGTTTGTCTAGTACCATGAAATCCTTTCAAAAAAATTAAATTCCTTTCAAAATATTACTGGAACAAAAAATATAATCCATTATTTTCTTTAAAAATTTTATGCTTATTGTCTTTGGTCTTTCCTTAATTGAGAAATACTGGGTTAAATTTATTTCATTATATAATAAACATTAATATTTCTCTCGGTTCCACAGGTACATCGCTATTTGTCACCCAATGAGGGCACAAACGGTCTGTACGGTCTCCCGAGCCAAACGCATCATTGCCGGGGTGTGGGCTTTCACCTGTGTATACTGTATGCTCTGGCTGTTCCTGGTGGACATCCAGGTGAACCCTGATGGTCGTGTTCAGTGCGGCTACCGCGTCTCTCGAGACCTCTACCTGCCCATCTACCTGATCGACTTTGCCATCTTCTATGTGATCCCACTGCTTCTGGCCATCGCTCTTTACGGTCTCATCGCTCGAATCCTTTACCTGAATCCTCTGCCCCACCCACCAGACTCGGGTACCATAACCGCCCCCACTCTCAGGAGGAGCTGCAAAGAACCAGCGGACGCCAGTAAAGTGGGTCGTCAGGGACGCCCGAAGAGCATGCTTTCTTCCCGGAAACAGGTGTGTGTGTGTGTGTGCCTCTACAAAAGTTTGTGTTTAGACAATTAATTCCGCATTTTGATATCCACTGAGATAGCAGTCGAGGGCAAACGAGGGCAGTTCTTCCCTCCTGTACCGTGCGTTATGATTATTATCTCACATTTGTTTTTTGAAAGGTCAGTTATCTTTTTTATGGGAATGATGTTTCACTCTACTAAATGTCAGTTTGTGAGCAGAAGAGTGTGTCGATATTTTCCTGGTGTAGATTAAAATAGTATTTAAAGTAACACATTTAATTGGCAAAATTTGGATAATCAAGTCAATTCTTTTTTTATATATTTATTATTTAATATTATATTTGGTTACATCTTAAGTGCCAAATGCCTAGAATTTTGCACAAAATATAAGAAAAGAGACAATAAGTTATAGTTGCTTTTGGTGGCACTCATAAAACTTAAAATATCATCACAAAGAGCATATGCCAGTGTTTCATGCATGCAACAACTAACACAGAACAAGTTGTCACAAACAAATGACTCCTAAAGCCACCGAATGTTTTTGATGATTCAGTCAAAAGAATTCACAGTTTCGAATTTGCTTGCAAGTCAAAGGTTTGAATCAGTCACTCAATCAGAAGCCAGTATATGAATGATGAATGTCGGCTATGACTGTTACCTGTTTATTTATTGATTTATATGACAATGCATAATTAAAAATGCAGAATTTTGTGTAGTGAACAAGGTCCAATTGTATATTACATAACAAAAAGTTGGAATGTTGGATCCATTATCAACACATTTTACTGATAGCATCAAAATGGAAATAATTTATAATAAACATTTTCTAAGTGTAGTTGTTTTTTATCTGGAGTTCTGTATAAAGCACAATAATATCTCTGCGCACCTTCTTTTTGCAAATAAACACATACGGACACATATGGATACAGACCAAACATCTGAGCTCATTATTTATTATGTGAAAGAGTACCTCATGGCAGAATATCATCATAAGGCAGATCATCAGGATCTATTTCATCAGAAGAGAGGCATTAAGGGCCATCAGGGTACTGTTTTGGTCTACATTACCGTCACTGCATCAGCCACAGCTGTGTTGTGACTCTGGAATAATAGACTCTGTGATAGATTGTAGACATTAGAGATATGATCTATGCAGGCAGTGGGAACACAAAAGGCATCAAGTCAAACAAAGGCCAAGTATTTCAGAAGATCTTTTGCCCTGAATGAAGATAAATGTACACAATCACACAGTTGACAGTGACAGCTGCTTCATTCAGCTGCTTCCTTCCTTCTACTATACTATACTATACTATACTCTGCCATTCAAAAGTTTGGGATCAGTAAGATTTTCATGGCTGCATTATAATAACCCTGCCAAATAAACTTATACTTGTAGTTCTTATCACTTTAATGATAGTTCAGTGATATAGATTTAATGAATTTAATGATAGATTTGGAGCATCAAACAGATGAGAGTGGATAATATCATGAAGTTCAGATCACTGAGTGACCTAGCGGGCACGTATCCCTGCGTTTACCACAAGTGCACATATGTGTGTGCGGAGATGCTCATGTGCACCTCAGATCAAAATCTGAGATTCAAGAGGGCCCCACTTGAGCAGAACATTTGCATAATATGATTTGTGATGTTCACTCAAGTATGCTTAATACTCCTGGAGATTATGCTCTTTGAGGTTATAAGAGCGACTCCCTTTCTTCCGCTTTTGTACCTCAGTTATGGTGCACCTCCAGCTCTTTGATCACTTCATCTGCAAATTTCATAAAGTTCAATACGATTCGAGATGCCTGTGCCTCTGCAGTTGCTGAGTGAAGTTATCTCTCCTATGAATCTGAGAAAGTCATCACTACAGTAGAGGCGCCGCTTTATTTAACCTAATCATCAGTAGCAGCCGGCTTTGTTTGTGCTGTGTTAAGACCTTGTTTTCAATTGATAAGCAATCACAATAACCAGATTTTTCAAATGCATATTCAAATTGTCACTGCCAGTCATGCAGTCATTATCTCCTGCTTTGTTAATTAAAGGAGCTCCTCCCAGCCTCACACAGCTTCAATTATTTGCTTTGTTGTGCAGACAATTTTGTCATTATTATTGAAGGTCTCCGTCACCAGCTGACAGCTTCTCTAGCGACCCCCACCCCCCCCCCTCACCCCCCCCCCCCCTCCCCGACAATGAATACGCTCAAACCCAGAGGAGTCCCTGTGAATGTTAATGGAATGAATTTTAGTATGTATTTTTAGCTTGAAATGAGGCCCCCATGAGGCCCCCCCAAACCCCAATTTTTAGCTTGAAATGAGTGAGGACACACTAGGGAGGACTGCTTTGTTTTCTTTGACAGACAAAACATGGTGTGGATATATTTCAGCAGTGTCTGGCTGTTAACCGTCTCTGGGGACACAAAAATGATATTTGACTGATGTTTGATGGAAGATGTTTGAGCATGTCCCGTCTTGTCTCTCTCTGTCATTCTCTCTACCGCTCCCTCTGTTTGCATGCCATGGACTTCTTCATAATGCAACAATAATGTAAAATACAAGCGCAAGGTTGAGGGTTCGATTCCCCGGGAACACATGATAGGTAAAAATTGATAGCCTGAATGCACTGTAAGTCGCTTTGGATAAAAGCATCTGCTAAATGCATAAATTTATATTTATTTATAAATATGCATGCTTTAACAAGACATGGAACTGCTGCACTGTCAGTACACATATTATTTTCATTGATCGTGTACTTGTGTTTTTATGCCTTGAAAGCATAAATTTTTTTTTTTTTTTTATTGTTAATGTTATAGCTGATTTAAGCTATTAGCCCTATATTTAAATTTAAAGTCAAGAATAGACAGTAAAAAAAAACATTTGTAATAGAAATTTATATATATATATAATATATATATATATATAATATATATATATATATATATTACTTTTGAACATTAGTGTAAGTAGAATAAAACAAAACTAAACAGAATAGAAATGACTGAAGCACTGCTATCATCCTTGCACAAGATTAAATGAAGCTGTTTTAGTCTGTCGCAGTTTAAAAATGCACACAGCCTGTCAAAAGTCAGGATTATGTTGCTATATGAACACTGTGAATTGTTAGAAAAAAATATTCAAAAGATGAATGTTAAACTGGCACATTGAACATCTGTTCACAATGTTAACGGCATGAAAACATGTTAAAAAATAGTACAGTATGTGATCACGAGGAACATGCTTGCTGTTAGTGTTAGAACACTTAAAAGAAGTGTTCTGAATTAATATGAAAGCTTTGAGCATTCAGAAGGTAGTAAGAACTCATGTTTGAACTTTGAACCTAAGTCCATTGCTGTGTATGTGATTATATATGGAGAACCTCAAAGAGACACTTTTATCATTTCTCACCTCTTCAGGTCACTAAGATGCTTGCAGTGGTGGTTGTGCTCTTCGCCCTGCTGTGGATGCCATATAGGACCCTGGTTCTCATTAACTCCTTTGTGAGCACACCATACCTTGATGCCTGGTTCCTACTCTTCTGCAGAACCTGCATTTATGCCAACAGTGCAATCAACCCTGTCGTTTACAACCTGATGTCCCAAAAGTTTCGCTCAGCCTTCCGTGGACTGTACCGCTGCCATAGGAAAGACGTGCACCAGCGAACTCTCACAACGCTGCAAAGCGGATACAGCCTTGGAAGGGACCCCCGACTTTGCAGCAACACCAACGGCACACCTAAGAAAATCGGTTTAGTCACTCCTGAGCAGAAATCAAACAAAGGCATGGAGAAGCGCAAGGAAAATATGAACAAGCTAATTAGTGATGGTGTAAAAAATGAGACTGAGCCAAGCTTCAAGAGACATGCAATTGAAAACTGCAACATAGATGAATTGAAAAGCTCAGCTGACAAGGAGATACCTACAGTGGAGAACGTGGACATGAGCAAGATTAATGATAATGGGAAAATAATAGAGGAAAGTGATAATACAGCTCAGGATATTATCGCTGACATGAGCAACACAGAGGAGACACAGCCAGCCGCCGGTGAATTTAAATCTACTCTGGGAGAAGCTGAAACAGAATGACACAGAGTTTAAATCACCGCACTGTATAGATCATACCACTACATACTGTATATATTTCTTTGAAGTGGCAGGGTTGAACAGTAGAGCCTGGTTGTTCATTTGAAAACCAGATCTTGGAATTCGAAACTTGTATTTACAGGCGTCATCCTCATTCTCCAGTGGAAGTGGCAAGACTGGAGCCACTCTCTCCTCATAATTTACAAGTGGAACCATTTGGCTGTCAGCCGCAGCATCACATGCCCTAGTGTTAGAGCTCCAGCTGGGGCAGATTGATTTGTTACAAAACATTTTTTTTTTTTTAATATCATTTTGAAGAAACCTTTAACATCTCATGTTGCTGTTGCTTAAAAATATAGACTTAAAATTACACCGAAACAGCACCCATGAAAAAGTAAAACCACAAATGAGTCTTAAGGCTGAAATAACCAACACAACTTTTAAAATCTGAACTAATTTTAAAACGGGCATTTACAAAGTCACATAATTGCTGACTTTGTAAATGGTTACAGATAAACTGAACAACATATGCTAAATTACTTAGGTTCATATGCTACCAGACTTTCAAGACATTTTGAATAAAACAAACTCACGCAGAAACATTTGCCTCATTGCTAGGAGATGCATGACAAATATAAAACAATATGTGTTCTAAAATCAGCTCAAAATATCAAACATGTTTGATATCCTTCAATGGAACTATCACTGTCTGCAAGTCAGAGCAAAAATCTGGGAAAAAATAATGTAGTGTATTCCAGTGAGTTCAAACTGGGCTTTTGCTTCAAGTGATAGTACACTCAAAAAAAAAATATAATGTAGTGTATTCCAGTGTGCATTGTAAATATATCTTATTGTGAATGATTCATCCATGCATGCTTCTTTATTTTTATTTTACCTCATAATTTTTCATCAAAATGTCAAACTTGATCTTCCAGTGAAATGCCAGACTTCTCCAATCATTTACTCCACTTAAGCCCTGCCCCTTTCTTACAATCAGCTGCAAGCCCACATTCAGATCTGCCTTCATCCAATCAACAAACGATGAATAGAACCAAGTCCCCACCCAACAGTTTTTTCTTTTTTGATAATCTGTTTCACTCAGATACACGTCAGAATATGAAAGAAAAGACTTTTCATTACTTCCATTACATCACGTTACTATAGTCTTCTTTAAAAGAACCAAATTCTTTCAGTTGACTCAAAAGTGAACTCAAAAAAAGTGAAGTGAACTCAAAAAAAGACGACACATAAAACAGTGCGGTTCCTTCCCTTTCAAACTAAATATTTAAATAAATTTCAGCCTTTTAATAATCACACAAGGCCATATCACAATTTCGCTTTGATTTAATTATTTGTGCAGCCTTAGCTCCAGGATGTGTCTTCTCTCAACACAAAACTATTTTGCCCACTTTGTGTCTTCAAACTCAGCACAATGAGAAACAAATAAACCTCATTCTGCTTTTAAAGCACAGACACCAAGTTATCCCATAAAAATATTCAGAATGCTGTGGGGCGCACTTTGTGCAGTTTAACAAGCTTTTGGTCCAACATTGGCCCATAGCATCAGACACACTTTGTGTTTTGTTCCACAAGCCAACGTTTTTGCCATCGCTGGATGAATTTCCATTGTAACGTAGTGATTCATAATGCTTCGCCATTTGTTTCCGCCCAAATAAGACAGAAACCTGTTCTGTGTGCCCAGTGGTATGTGAAGTTTTTTTAGCCCCGTTTAACAAGCCTCACTGAAGAGGAGCAGATCCAGGCATCTATTTGTCAGGTGCTAGTTATTCCATTTTTTATGTGGAGGCGCAAAAAAAAACACCTTCCACACAGAACAGAGCCGACAGTTTCTGTTGAAGCAAGCAGACAGATGTAACCATAAATCATCTATAAACAGAACATATCCTTCCAGGAGAAAAGTGGTGGAGCTGAAGCATATTCTCAAAGCACTCTGTAGTTTAGCAAGTGCTATTTTATGTATTAATGCCACGTATTTAGGCAGAGACATAATACTCAACATCGGTGTGATTATAAATCATAACTTCCTGATGCTGTCATGACTTTGACAGTCATTTTTAGTTTAAATGTGAACCCTGTGTTGTTATTTTAGTACAGCATTTACAATCTAACTGCCTCTCTGAAGTGTTTTGTGTTGTTGCCACTGGAGAAGAATGCAACTCCACACTGATAGCATGTTTTTCTCAGAATCAGTTGCAATATGACATTTTCTGTACCGTGAATATGAAGCCGAGGAAGACTTCACGATATGGTTCATTTCATTTTTCTGATTTCCTCTGCATATCATTTGATGTTTTTTTGGTTTATATCATCATCAATGGTAAAGAGACATTTGATAGAAACAAATTGGTCATGCCCTTAGGCCTATGAGTTTTTAGACTATGCTTGTGTCCTTTCTCATAATGTTTTGCAATTGTTGATTGCAGCAGTTTTTAGTCTTGTTTCTGTGCCAGGAGTGGATTTCCTCTGCAGGCTGATGCTTTGCTTGGTGTTTGCCGAAGAAAGACATTTTCCACATTGTGATGAGTCTATAAGCAAATGTTATTATTATATAGCTGCTATTTATTACTAATCTATTTGAAAAAAACTAATGGTTAAATTATTGTGTTAGTACTAGTACTGCGAGTATGAAGCTTCTGTTTGCTTCTGATTTGAAGCCTGTTCTGTGTTTGCACAGATTGTAATTGCGAGTTGAAATCAGTCTTGTGCAAGTGATCTGTGAGCATGTTCAGTTTTCTGCTTGTTTTTAAAAACAGGGGAAAAAAACATACATATGAAATCTTTCTCCATTCTGATTTCATTTGGCCTCTTATGTGAAAATTAAAGCTAGATACAACTGCAGAATTTTAAAACGAGTTTGTTTGATTTTATATTCGGTGTTGATCAAGTTGTTGATTTATTCGTGTTGATACTTGCCACATGTCCAAGAGGAAAAAAAATACTGGCTGCAGAAAGTTTATTGATTGTTATCTATTTGCTTTGTTTTGATTATAATTTATGAACGTTGGTGGAACTTGCATCTATGAAGCAAAATCGAATCAGTAATCAGTTCATAGGTGTAGTCGTTCGTGAGTATTTATGTATGGGTCAAAAATGGGCAATCAAGGATGATCATAAATACTGTGTAAAAGATCTACTGTGTTACTATCAAATGTATCATAGAAAGGTAGTGGTTGCAATACATTTTTCATTGCAAACACATTATGGTTTCAGTCTGACCATCATTTATACATTTTTCAAATGTTAAATGAAAATGTTTCTTCAGTAAATGGTACAAATATATTATATTTTAGAGAAAATAATTTTAATATCAAATACTCATACTTTTAAATTTACTTCTAATTTTTAGTGTGTAATTAAGGTTCTCTTGTCACGTTTTATTACAATTTGACTGCAAATTTTCAGATATTAATATAAAAAAATGTAACCTAGATGTTTTTTTTTTAATGCATATTGATCTTATTTTGTTCCATGTATATGTTTTTTTGGTGTTGTTTTATGTAATACTTTTTTTAAAATCAAAATGTCAGGATATCTTCTTTACATCACTTTATACTTTCTTTGAATTTGCAGTTGAAAAGATATTGAAAACATGTTCATCATTTTAATGATTTGGTTGATTTAGATTTTTATGTATAAGAACTAGAATAAAAAACACTGACTCCCATATAGCACCACAGAGCCTTTCATTTCTTTCTGTTATATAACATTTGTGTAGTTTTCTTGTATTTCATTTGATTGGATTGCAATTGGATTGGTGCTTTTTGTAAAGTGAGGTGTTTATCCTTGCGGGACGTGAGCTATTGGTTGTTGTGTTGTTTTTTAACGTCAGCACACATAGCCACACTCAAACACACACATACTCTCTATATGCATTGACTCTCTCCCTTGTTCAATCGATATGCAAGAAAGACGGCAGAAATTCTAACATTTCTAGAAGTGTAAAAATAGCAATCTTTTGATAATGTTTGGCTCAATATGGCTTGCATGAACATTGCAGGTAGATTGGAGCTGGTTGCGAGGGGTTACATTCCTTGTTTTGGGCCTGCTTAGATATGAGATTGTAGCCAGGGAAGATAAGACGCCCCTGAGAATGGATTTCCGGCCAGGTCCGGCTATGTGCGGTGCCAATCCTGGTGTTGATAAAGCCATCTTTTCCAAACCCGAGGTGTCATTCAACAAGATGAGGCTGCCGACAGAGTCGTGTTCATCAACAGCCCCTCACTTTTCACACCACGTCCCTGCTTGGCCTATCCAAATGCTCAATATTAAAAAAAACTTAATAAACACATATCCATTATGAGGGTTAGATCTAAATAATTGTTTTCCTTTTATGTGCCATCTTTTGTTTTAATCGGAGAGGGGATCAACCCCCACTTATGAGTAGCTGTCAAAAAGTCATTTCCCTAGAGAGCTGAAAAACAGATTTTTCTCTCTGAGAGACAGTGTTCGACAGGAAGAGCCGAAGTGGTTGTGCCTTGACAGAGAAGATGGACAGATACAATCAGATGTGTTCCACTGAGCGGGAAGCAGAAAACACTTCATTCTCAGATTTGTTTATCACCATCTCATCTGATTTTGTTTTGTATTTGTTCTTCATCTTATCTTCTTTCCTCTCTCTGATGGCATTAGTTCACAGATCCAGCTGATGATGTGTCAGACGCCTGTGAAGGAATCCTTTCATCACTGAACGCCCACTGTTGACAAACAAAATACTTTACTCTTGCATGAGGAGAGAAGGCTATGATCTTGACTGAAAAATGGAAAATATGACTGATAAAATAGAAATAAAGCCTGTTCAGTTTCTGTTAACTACAAATCAGAATATAAATACTATGTGACTGAGTACGAACATCATTTCAATGAATATTTTTCATTGAAACTAATTCTCACATTCTTTCTGGCATGTTAATTTCCCACCTGATGTTAATCTTGCAAAACACTTGTCACTTATTTACTGCAAGTTTAGAGCTTTTTATTCACTGGTTGTCAAAAACAGCTAAATAATTTTTTTTTTTTTAAATAAATACAAAAATTAGGACATGAAATAACACTATATGGTGAGATACAAGAAAATAAAGCCTTACATGTATATTTTTGGTTACACTTTTTGATAGTCCAGTTTACACATTCTGTTAACTGTAAGTAACTGTGCAAGTCAACTACCAGTCATAAGAATATTAGTAAACTGCTTAAAATCTGCTAACACTGTATTTTGATGCTTCCCCAATAAACATTCTGCTGACTATAAATTTGCAAGTACATGCCAACTTATTCTACTAACCCTAAACCTAACCCTAGTTTAACAGTCTACTAATACTCTTATGAGAGTTAGTTAACATACTGTAGTTGCAAATCAATGAGTTGATATGTAGTTGCAATGTTAAAATTGCATAAAATAAGGTGAAATAAAGTATAACCATATTTTTCCTTAAATCCAGGATAAATTTAAGCAATGTCACACAAACAAAATAGTATAGAGTATTTGCAAGTTTGCTTACTTTTGTATAAGGGTTAAACAAAAAAAGTTAATATAATACTGTCAGTTATCTTCTCTATTTTTATCTCGCCAATGAAAATAATCCACACAAAGCACAAACGGTGCTTTTGAACAAAAAAGAATGATTAATAATAACAATATTAATACGGAAAGTTTCTCTGGAATGAGCAAACAGACAAGCGAATTGATAAAAACACTGCTAACATACAGCGATCGCATCATTAACTAAAATCTCACTCACAGGCATTGTAATGTATTTCTCAACAGACTTATACAAAGACTAATCAGAACTTCCCAAAAACAGATTTAAAGAGATTTAGATTACCCATGAGAAATAAAAGTGACATTTGCGTCCCTTTTCTAAAGTTATCTCTGAAATATTGCTGCCCTTTTCAAAACTACTTAGTTCACAACACCACAGCAAGATTGATAACCTATATTTTTTGCGTGCGTCTGACAGTTAGAAAAACACAAGGAAAAAGGAAGAACCTCAAGGGTAAAAAAGTCTATGATTTGTGTTTGATGGTGCTCTTTCAAAGAATCCATATCTGCAGGACCTCAAAGTATCACATGTTCTTGCTCTTACTAAAGTCTTCGCCCTGTCAGATTGCTCGTATCTTTCAGTGGAAAAGCTCAGGATTTGGTGGGAGATCAGACTGTGTGGATAAGCTCTTTGCTAACCATGACACAGATGAAATGATCGAATCTTAGCAAAGGGATAAAGGAGTGAAAGAGACACAGTAGCTCTGAAAATTGTTGAGCTAAAAGTGTCACAGACAGAGACATCACACAATAAAAGGATCTATATCTCGCGAACGCCTTAAAAGGTCTCAATTACTTACATTGAACTGTCGTGACTTCATCTTACAAATGGCAGCTGTAACATTTACTTTCTTTCTTACATTTCCATATTTTACTACATCCAGTGAATTATATCAATGACCAAATAGTAGTTTCAAAATCTAAAAGCACTGCTATTTTTTTGTATTTTACAAATTAATTTAATACTTTTTTCATAGCAAATTAACATGAAATGATGATGAAAATTTAGAATTATACAAAATGTGAAGGAACCTTAAACATTTCTTATTTTATGTCATTTTTGTTGTTTGTTTTTTTCATAAGTTTTCTGTTTAGTTTTTTTTTTTCAAAATCTAGTAAAAAATGTTTCTATTTTGAATTTTTTTCTTTTTATTTTAACATTAAAATTTTAATGAAAAGTTATCATGAATTAACCCAAAATTGAATTAACCTTTTTAGATTAACATTTCAGAATGCTTTAAATATTCCTTATCCCTAAATAAGGTTTCATTTGTTAACGCTATTACTTCTAAAACATTTTTTTTTTATCTTAGTTATTGTAAATGTCAACATTTACTAATACATTATTAAAATCAAACGTTGTATCTGTTAATATTATTTAATTCACCTGACTTTACATAAACTTACAATGAATTGTATTTTTATTAACCAATTTTAACAAGATAATAAGTATATGCTCATTGTTATTTAATGCATAAACTAATGGGACCTTAATGTAAAGTTTACCATTTTTCTTTTGTTTTATTTATTTAAAAATCCTAAACGTTTTTTTTTATTTTCCAGATTAAACTGAAAACAAAAAAAAAAAAAATATATATATATATATATATATATTTTTTTTTTTTTTTTTTTTTTTTTTTTTTTTTTATGTGGTCTTAATCTATTGGACCCTACTGTATGTGAGATTCTTATACCAATTACAGCAGTAATGATGTGTGTAGGATTCTGAGGAGCTTTATGTATAGCGAGGTGTTTCTTTTATTGTTCTCATTATCACTGGGAAGGCTTTCCTGCAACTCTGTTTACACATATATTTCATGTATGTCAGTGGTGAACAGGTTATTATACACAGCACAGCTCAATTGTCCTTTCCAGCCTCTGCAGGGTGCCGAATGCCAGAGCTGCTTGGCCATGATACTACAGCGATCACACAGTGGCTGTGTTTCCTCTGTGTGTAGGCGTGTGGGTGTGTTGTTGTGTTTAAACATATGTTGCTTATTCTGCAAGAAAAAGGCTATGACCTTATAGACATTGATAATTTAGCTGGGTGAGTGAGTGTGGAGGATGCCCTGAATGAATGTAAAATGCCCTGAAATTGTTGATGGCATATTAATCTATTTAGCAAAAAATAAATAAAAAATCCAAATAATAGACTATACACTACTGTTAAAAAGTTTGTCTCTTATACTCACCAATGAAGCATTTATTTGATCAAAAATACAGTAATAAAAACACTGTGAAAATAGGGAGGTGAAGCAAAAATATTACTATATTGTAGATTAACTATTTTTCTGTTTTCTATAGTTTGCGTTTTTTAATATTACTATTTAAGATTGGTATTTTTTGTTTTTTAGTTTGAAGGTTTTATTTGTTACTTTTTTGTTAAGGATTCATTTTTATGTGGGGAGTCTTGTGTGTATTATTAATATTTTTTAATATGTGACATTTACAGGTACAAAACATAAATGTTTGTATGTCAGAATATATGCAGAAACCAACAACATGGACTAAACCCCAAACCTAAACATAACCGTTTTATTGAGAATATAAAAAGAATATATAAAATGTAATAGCCAGAAATGTGAAGGAAAATTACAATTTTAGAAAATTTAAAAAGATACTTTGAGCCGCTTATTAATCTTTTGGAAACTGTCATACATTTTTTCAGGATTCTTTGATGAATAGAAAGTTCAAAAGAACAGCATTTATTTGAAACAGAATTTTTATAACAATGTCTTTCTGTCACTGCTGAATTACACTTGCTGAATTGAAGTATTGCTTCCCTCCTTTTTATATATACATTTATCGGTTAACACATATAATAGGGGAACACTTATTTCACTATTGAACCTACTGACTTTTCACTCAATAAATTCCTAAATTGCCGCTTATTTAATAGTAGGTAAGTTTTTTTAAGTTTTGTATTTGTCGGTGTTGTTTTCGGTATTGGGTTAGGATTAGGGATGTAGAATAATGTCATGAATGGAATAAAGGCCAAATTAATATGTGCTTAATTACTGCTAATATTCTATTAATATGCATGCTAATAAGTAACTAGTTAAGAGACCCTAAAATAAAGTGTTACCATATTTATCTTAGTGACCTCAAACTTCTGAACAAAAATGTCAAAGCTTAGTTCTATGCTCCACTGCCACTGCCATGGCCACTTTTAGAAAAAGACACCAAAATTTTATATTGATGATCATCTTGTACTGTGTGTACTTGTCATGTGCTTTTGTACAGAGGTCAAAAAATAACATGACCACTCCTCTCATGGCAAACGCAAGTACACCTGCTCATCCCTTGAAAGGCAGTAACGGTAATGAAATATCAATTGTTAAAGGTGCTCACCTGTTCTTGAGCTCAAGGTCCACTTGTTTGATGTCCACACTTGAATGATCTGTTTTGGATTACCGTGCTTGGATCACAATAACCACGTAGATGCACAGACATGAGTTGTATGGTAATTTTAAATAAAGTAGTGTAGAGAAGAATTATAAAAGACTGTGAGGTGTGAGCTGAGAGCCTGTTTTTTTTAAATGTGGAGGACACAAGCTTGGGGGGGGGGATACATGTGCTTTGTTAGACAACAGAAGGGAGGAAGGACGGCACTTCAAAACACACAGCATGCACACAAACCCAGTACAGACAAACAAAAAAGAGCACTTCACCATGGGCAGCTCGCAATAAGTTGTATGATCTCATACTGTCTGAGTTATACAGATATGTTGTCTCTGTACATTTGCAATGTCAGGACTGAAAGGAATTATTAAGTCTATAGCAATTAGAATAACAATGTAGAATATGATCTTCTCCAGCAGACTAGCAGTCTCAGAGCCCTTTGCAATATATAAAAAAGCATTTAAAGGTTAAAAAAACATGTGTGCCTTTCAGCTTTCACAGGAAAACTATTAGAGCAAAATGAACAAAAAACAAAAAAAAAAACTGGATAGATATGGGGATAGGGCCTTCTAGACGGACTAAACACTTTCAGCGAAAAAAAACTTAGTTCATTATTTCAAAGCAGTAGTTAGTGGTTTTTTCCTTTTTTTTAGGCATCTAGAGAAAGAATATATTAAAAATATGCGATTGCGCTCTCGTAACCTAAAAAAAACAAGGAAGTGACATCTTAAATAATAAAATGCGTATGAGTAGACCAAGAACAGAAAGAAGAAAAATTGAAAATGATTGAACGCTTCAAACAAACCAACCAAGTGATTTATGTTAAAATGATTTTGTAGCCGTTTCAGTGTAACCTGCAAAAAAAGTCAAAAATTAATATTTTAAAAAATATAAAGAGTGTATAAAAGTTTTATTTTTTAAGCAGGACTGAACTATAGTGGCAAGCCGACACTGATTTATTTATTAGCTTTTTTTTTTTTTTTTTGTCATAGCAAGTTTGATGTGATTGCTGCCTACCTTCTGTTCCACACTGATTTAGCCACAGGTTGACAAATGCAAGGGGTGGAGAGGTTGTTGGTGGTGTTTATCGTCATGACAATAGACAAGAGGTTACTTTAGTTCAAATGACTGTGTGCAGGGTGAAGAATCCCCATGTGAAATTCTGCTAACATAGAGTGACTTGAATGTCAACATATTGTAAGAGGGAATTTAAGTTGCTTTCCTTTATGAATGACAGCAGGTGTAAGAAGACGTCTTGAAATATTTGTGTTTTAGATGGTGGACCGATTCTTCCTGTGAGGTGTTTTTTGATGGTATTTTGAGTGTGCAAAAAAAAAAAATTTACCTGTTTGTACTTCAGTTGCTGAAAACACATCAAAAGTGACTCTCAAATGAAACACCACTGAACCTGTATAGCACATGGACCTTGTGAAATGTAATGTAGCCATGGAAACAAGTCTTACCCTTTCTCCACTTGTGTAGAGTTTTCCACATTTTATCTCTCAAATTGGAACATTTCGCTGTGCCTGAGTAAGGAAATCATTCAAATTTATTTTTAAGAGAAGTGCATAGCTTTTTGTCATTAACTCATAAAGAACATACTGAGTAAATAAAATGATTGCATTGATGCACATTACCACCTGTTAATTATTACATAATAAAAAAATACACTTATTATAATATTTAAACTTAATCCATCAATGAGTGACTTGCTATCATTTTTAAGCCACAATTCATTTTTAATCAGCAAAAAAAAAAAAAAATTAAAAAAGGAATTTTGTGAGGCAGTGTGGAAAAAATGGGTTTAGTGAATGAGGATGCCCCATTGAGATATGATGAAAATATCAAAACAAGGCAAGTGAGAGTAGTAGTGTATGTGGGGGCTTGCTGTAGTGCTTCCAGGGTTTAGGCATCGTGTGTAACATATTCCAAAAAGGCAGTCACATGCAGACTGGCGCTGAAATGAACAATTAAACATGGCAGAAACACATGGCACAAAGACCCTGCTGCATGCCCGTGGAGTAGTGATAACCACGTCTTGAGTAAGAGAGGATCCGACCTAGCAGCGCCATGGAGAGCCCTTTAGCAGATCCCACGATTGAGAAAAACATCCATCAGAGGCTGGGAAAAATGCAAATGCAGAAGGCTTTTATGACAACACATTAGTAGCTCCTGTTGAGTATTTCCTTCATACTGAGTCTCTAAAGGCATAGCTGAGAGTTACCGAAAAATAAATTATAGTACTATAATACTTGTTATTATATAAATATATTTTCCAAGGCTCTTAAACTACTAATATAATAAATTATTTCTTAACATATTTTCATTTATAATTATGGATGTCAATTGATTATGTTTTTAAAATAAATTAAATGGCAATTTATTACGTTGCTTTCTGGAATATCAGTTAGTAAAATGTGCCATATTTTCTAATGTTCTGATTGCAACATCAGAGGGCTCATGTAACTGAAATCAAAACTATTTTCATATGTCTCATATCTTGGATTCACCCTCTCTTGTTTCATACAAGTGCAACGGGTGTCATCTTGCTTAGTTTTATCAACTGTACTGAATAAAAATTCTTTAAAAGCCAATATATTCTATGCTTCATATTCATTTGTTTGGATATACATGTAAGCCCAAACCTAATCCATTTGTCTATAGTCCATGTCAGTTTGATCTTTCTGAGATGTTAATGATATTCAGCAACAAATAACTTGATAATAAAACATGGTATCAGTCTTGGCTGAATTTATTATAATTTATTTATTTTTAGATGAAACTCACTAGGAAATTAAATTATAGACTACATTATATTTATTATCCAAATAAGGCAATTTTATGCAGTTAGTTTTGCAAGTCTTATCTGTCTTATATAAGAACTTCTTCCCATCTACATAGTCTATACAGTGTGTGTGTGTGTGTGTGTGTGTGTGTTTTTTGTATATATTTTTATATATATATATAGAATATATATATATATATATATATTGCAGTGCACTGTGGCAGAGACTTAAAATGTCAAAAGATGTTTTGTTGTGATACTGTTCACCTGGCTGAACTTTCAAACAGTTCAGTTTGCGTCATGCTTTCTCCTGAGACACATACTAAATCCTGCATTCTTTAGTGTCGGGCACTTTTTGGGTACTTCTGAAACACACACACACACACACATTTTTACACACACACACACCACACACACACACACACACACAGTGTCGGGCACTTTTTGGGTACTTCTGATGGTATGACTCACTGTTGTGAATCAAAATAAGTTCCTCTATAAGATCTATATGACTCAGATCTGTGGGCAGCACAGGTGTATGGTAGTTTTGTGATGCTTCTGGAACAAATGTTATACACTACTGGCGATTCCTGATGGGAAATGGATTAGCCCTTACGCTGTGGTGGCAAGGAAATTATCACACTTAATCTCACGGTTCAGCTCTGCTCTGGAGGAAATCCTCCTACTGGCCCCCAGGAGATGTTGAGGTGAGAAGAATGATTGACGGCTGTTGGGGAGCTCAGGGCACCTCAATTCAACTAGAAGTAATCACAGATCAATGACACTTACTGTCAAGTCAGCCTCATTTGCGGGTATTCGGTGCCTGTCTTTTTAATTAGGAAAATAAAAATAATACAAAGTGCTGGGCACTGCTGCCATTTATCTGTGTATACCAGGAGCTGATGTTATATCATGATGGCTCAGTGCTAGAGTCTGATGTTATGACCGTCGTAATACGCTCTGGTTGTTTTCATGTGTGAATCGAGAGGTCAATCTGGCAGCATCTCTCCCCTCCCTGTATAATGTTTATAGTGAGCTTACACTGTGAGCTAACACTCATTAATGTGGAGGCTTCTATGACTTTAAACATAATGTATGCATTTAAAAATCTAGTTTGAAAGTAATATGGCATTATGCAAAAATGCTAAATTGCCTGTCACGTTAACCTCCAAAAAAAAAAAAAACCTCACCTGCTTCTGAAGATAACTCTCTCCAGCAGCATGTAATGCATCGTACTTGTGAGTGGTTGTCATGCCTTGTACGGGGATCATCAGCTCTGTGGTGGGGCCAGTCTCTTGCTGCTTTATACTGATCTTTAATTGCCCTGTAATTAAATTAGGCCCTGTTAAAGAGTCGGCCCAGATTATCTGGGTCATGTGCAATTTTCCCCATCTCTTTTGCCGTGTGCAATCGGCTCCTCAAAGCACTCGAGCGTGGATAAATATGATGACAGCTCCTTCCACGTGACCCGAATGTCCTGCATCTACAACACCTGCTTCTTTATGGACTCGACCTGCTTGGGTTAAAGTGGGACAATGAATGAAATAATAAGACATGGATGGAAGGAAACTTTCACAGGTAAGAATGTGTTGGTTTGTATTTAAAATATGTATTTACTCAATATTACAGGTTTTTTAAATATAGTACCTTTTAAATGTTGTATCTGCAAAGTGCTTCATCTTGTATAGTGCTAATTTAGTAAATCATCTTCTAAAGTCTGTTGAAGATATAGATATTCATACATGCATATAACTAGAGTTGCAGACATACAGGGAACTTGCTCTTGTGTGTTCACAGACCTTCTTTGACCATTCCAATATGGCTTACGTATAGTGGCCCACAGAAACAGCTCCTATACAAACCTATGTTGGCAACCACCCAGAATACACTAGAAAATAGCAATGTCCTATTCCAACTCCAAGTGGAGTTCTATTGCTGAAGTGAACATGTGATGTAAGGAAATATGGTAGTGAGTGGTAGTGACACTTTCATGATAAAGTATCACCATGTAAAATGAATAGAAGAACAAAAGGAACATAAGTAGAAGTTAAATAACTAAAAAGCACACTCATGGTGACAGTGAGGCATGTTTTTACAGTGTTAGGCAATGTAGCTAATGACAAACATTTGTTGATTTCTTGAACACAATGCTTAATCAGAGGTGTTGAAGTTAGAATCCACTGACTGCTCGGAACGCCAGAGGTATTATCAAGTGCTGAGTTCTGCAAGCACGAGATTCATCTTATTATAACAAAGTGTAGACATGGAGTAAATAAGAGATTCAGTAAGCAGTATAGACAGCCTCATTGATTATCACAGAACTTTGTGAGATTGCGATGAACTATGAGTGACAGCTTTTTAGTGATTTTAAAGAGAGTGCTCCTTGCATGCTTCCTAGGATATATTTAATCCATTGAGAATTTGCATAAAACTTTTGTTTTTCACATACATGCTGCAAAATTTCGGGAATGACTACGATCTCGAAATAGGAACGATTGATGTAGTGATAACCATAGCAATGGACTGAACAAATACATGTGAAAATAGCCACTGGGTAATAGTAAACCACTATTTTTTAGCACTACACATAGTGCATCATTTTGAGCATCAAAACTGTAAGACAGAGTTCATGTTAGTTCACGACTGCACTCCTGAGGTTTCTGAAAAAGCTTTTTGTTGTTCTTGTTGCATCTGTGCTCCTGCCAAGGGAACAGAAATGGCTGTTAAAGTGACCTTTGCCATCAGATTTCTGTTCCAGAAGGGTCACTCTCATCAACCTTTAGAGCAGGACTGACCTCTGACCTCTGTTAATAACCCACAACACAACATTCCCTCTTCTCATGAGACTGTGCCTTCAGAAATCTTGTGTTATGTTTGTATTGCACTGTTGAATTTGTTCATAATGACTTAATGCTTTCCTATCTGTGTGAAATGACAATTGATTTATCTACATTTATGTCCATGCAATATCTTCCATAGTAGTATGATAAAACACTATTCAGAGTTTAAAATGTGTGCCACACTACTCTCTCAAACAGCTCAGACAAGAAAACAGCAATAAGAGCAATAAAACCGGCAGTTTTCTGAGTGCTCTATTTGTGAATTGGACTTCAATTATGTTCCTCGCTCTCCACAGAAGATGACTCTCTCGCTCTGTTTTCCTTTTTGCATCCCATCACTCCCCTTGGCTCCATCAAATGGGTAGGAGAGATGCATGAAAAACAAATTTCCAGCATTTGAAAGAATAGAGAGGACATTGATTTGGGATTGAGCTGCTTCGTTTGAAAAGTGGAGAGACAAAGCGTGTGCATTGAACATCTTTTCAGTGGCTGAAAAGATGGAGGGAGATCGAGGACAGAGACAGCATGCTGATCGATGGATAGGAGAAAGTGAGAAAAAGAGAGGGAGAGAAAGTGCCTATGATTCGGGGGAGAACAGCAGGTAGAAGGGGTGCCATTCTTTAGTTAGCTGAGAGTCAGGGTCACGGTGGCTTTGGATTATAACTGCACAAACAAACACATACTGTAGCCCAGAATAGTGAGGTGAAAGAGGTAATACAAACCAAATCATTACTGAAAAATAAGACTCGCTGAGACCTCCAACTCCAAGAACTGTTCACCTTCCATCTTAGAAAAGATACACAAAAATGATCGGTCTATATTACTACTATGACAGAAAACATAGCTGTTAGCACTTGAGAACATGTCTCAATTTCAAAAATGAATGACATGTCTGCCAAAGTTTTGGGATTATGAACAATTAAAAAAAAAACATTGTGATGGAAAGTCACTGAGAAATGTTTAATATTATGCATTTTAGGTCACTAATCAAATAAGCAATTTGAAACAAATGATGTTCTAGCCTCAACCAACGCACAAGATGCACAGATCATTCACAGTTCATGCTGGAGAGCTCGATAATCAGGTTTTACATGAATTTTCAAGTTCTTTAAAGAGAGAAAAGGTGGGAAAATGTAACTATTTAAAAGTTTGGGGTTGGCAAGATTTTTGGTGTTTTTATAAAAAAAAGTATTGTATGCTCACCAAGGGTACATTTATTTGAAGGAAATGCAGTAAAACAAAATATTGTAAAACATTACAATTTTAGCTGGTTTCTATTTTATACATTATAAAATGTAATTTATTACTGTGATAGCAAAGATGAATTTTCAGCAGTCATTACTCCAGTTTTGAGGGTCACATGATCCTTCAGAAATGTGCTGCTTAACATTTTTCATGATTCTTTGATTAATACAAAGTAAAAAAAAAAAAAAAAAAAAAAAAAAAGTATTTATTTGTAATTTTTCTTTTTTGTGTGTCTTTATTGTCTTTTGATCAGTTTTAATGCATTATTGCTGAATAAAAGTATTTATTTCTTTCACAAAAAAAAACATAATGACACTAAACTTTGAAATAGTACTGAATATTAAGACATTCTGAAAGATATATTATATTTTAACTCTTTTAACGCTTCAATTGTTATGCTGATATTATCATTTGTAATGGAATATAGTGTATTAAATTATAAAAATGCAAACTCTAACCATTTTCACTTGTGCTTTCATAATGTTTGGACCACATATCATGTATGTTACTTTTGCTAATGTAACTGATGATCGTGTTGCAAATGTGGTTCTCATTATTAATTTAGTATAATGACAAAAACAGACCTTTCACATGTTTCTATTATGGAAATAAAGGGATGCGGAAATATTGAAGAGGTGTGACTTCCTGTCTATAATGTGAGACAATGTCTGTAGTTTGGGTGGAGTGAGATAAACTGATTATGTTGTGATTGGCAGGACTTTATATGTTCCTCCCTTGCCATTTCTTGACCATTTGTCAGTCCCTCTCCACCAGCAGATTAACAATATTTATATACAACTAGGAAATGTTCCTGATATGACTGACTCCAAAAGAAAAAGAAAACTAAGTGAAAATAGAAGGAAAAATAGAAGCTCATGTTTGTATGAAAGACAGGAATGCTTGGATTTACCAGTGCACGCATAGCAGATGTCCACAACACAGAGAGTAAAAGGTCTCATGTTGCAACTAAAGGCAATGTTTGCTTTTCATTGCTGTGCTCCCAAATTTGCCCGCACTGAAATACACTATAAAGTTATTTTAAATATTATTAAAATTTGGAAGAACTCTTTTCTGTTTTTTTCTATTTTTAAAATGCAATTTTTTCTTGTAAAGCTGAATTTTCAGCAGCCATTATTCCAGTCTTCAGTGTCACATGATCCTTCAGAAATCATTGTGGTATGCTGATTTTGTGGAAACTGTGATTTTTTTTTTTTTAGGATATTTTGATAAATACAAATGTCAAAGGAACAGCATTGTAGCTTTTATAACATTGCAAATGTCTTTACTGTCACTTTTGATCAATTCATTGAATCTTAGCTGAATAAGAGTATTAATTTCTTTCTGACTCCAAATTTTTGAATGGTAATTTTGTGAATAAAGCATTACAGTGTTTAAATCTGCTGTGTTCCCTTTAGCTCAGCTAAATCTATATGGGCTTAAGTAAAGTTTTGTTAAACAATTTTTGAAAATTATGAAGAAAATAATTAAAAACCTAAAGGGACAACATTATCCATGCAGATATAAATATTTTCTGACAGAATAACGGGTCCAAGACTCCCAAAGGATCAGAAGTCAAAGTCGAAATTGGCTCTATTAACACTTATACACTTAACAAATGTGCCCATGGACCACAAAACCAGTCGTAAGGGTCAATTTTCTGAAAATCTGGAATCTGAGGGTGCAAAAAAAATCTAAATATTGAGAAAATTGCCTTTAAAGTTTT
This sequence comes from Cyprinus carpio, assembly GCF_018340385.1. Taxonomy (NCBI): domain Eukaryota; kingdom Metazoa; phylum Chordata; class Actinopteri; order Cypriniformes; family Cyprinidae; genus Cyprinus; species Cyprinus carpio. The sequence continues at coordinate 1,702,375 of NC_056589.1, read as the reverse complement.
GGAAAAAGAAGTTCTTAGCCATGCATATTACTAATCATAAATGTTTTAATATATGTACAGTAGGAAATTTACTAAATATCTTAATGGAACATGATCTTTACTTAATATCCTAATGATTTTTGGCATAAAAGAAAAATCTATAATTTTGACCAATACTATGTATTTTTGGCTATTGCTACAAATACACCCCAGCGACTTAAGACTGGTTTGTGGTTCAGGGTCACAAATGAACCAGGGGTTGTCAAGCTCCAATAATGGCAAAAAAAAAAAAACATAAAAGAAGCCCTGCCCACCATTCACTTTTATCTCTATGCAAAACCTTACATCCAGAAACATCCAGAATTTGACCAAAATTTGAGGCAACATGAAAATAAGTGCTGGAATTTTAATTTTTACTTGCAATATCAATTTAATTTGAAAAGAATTTGAGGTAGCTTGGTCAAAAAATAGTTGCTAGTTCATTTTTTATGTGGATCCATATCATGTACATAAGTAGATGTGTTGCATTTTAATTTTTTAAGCATAAATCCACTCATATACTTTGGAATGACAAAAGGTTGTGTAAATGATGATAGAATTCGCATTTTTGGGTGAACTATTCCTTCAAGCCTTCTATCAGCAAAAACACATACATCTGACTGCTTGTCTGAGGATGACAAGATCGGAGAGCCTTTGGTCCCTTTATTCTCATATGCACACTTTTAGACTGACAGTCAGAAAAAAAGACACTTACAAATGCCTGACTACTTGTATAACAAATAAACTTATAGTGACCTTTAGAGTTATTGTGAGCCGAGGTAGTGGAGTGTGACAAACAAAATGACCAGTCGGCAGCTGCCTGAAGGGCCATCGAGCCATTACCACACACTGAGTCATTGGGAGAATAGTGGATGGTAAACCTAGAGGGGTTGAATATAATAACAAAATCCAGATGACAAATAAACACACAGATCAAGAATACAAAAGCAAAGCGGTAGGATGCAAAGGCCCGCTGATAGACAAGCAGGTCCTTTGAGAGACAAGTCATTCTAATAAAAGGAAGTATACACAAATTACACAGACTTCATGTAGTCGAAATTATTTTTTATCAAGAGAAATCAGGAGAATGTTGCAGAGAATCTTTTGAGCCTTTGAGGAGCGGGCTTCCGTAATTACAAGCCAGATAATAACTTGTGTGATATTCTCAAATCGTCTTTAATAATGTCTCGTGAGGGAGTGTTGATGGACTGCAAATGGGCAGAAAACTGATGGAGAAATTCCAGAGATGCAAACAGGGATGAAACGAAGCGACTATCAGTGAACTTTTCACACGAGGCCGTTCCCAGATTGCATGTCACTCTGTGCCTAATGAAAATGAGTTTTTATCTGTAAGAGCCTGGTCGTCAAGGCCTCTTTTTTCTCATCTCCTTTATGTTGTTAATTAGATATTCCACCAACAGACTGCGGAGATGTCATTCCTAACGCCCCGCGTAACATGCTGGCGAGATATTGGTCATGATTGTGACTCAATATATCGCAACTGTAAGGCTGCAGAATTAGACAGAAAAAAAAAAACATTAATTATGATATGAGTCTTTCAGAGAAAATCACAGCCACTGATAAAATGTATTATCTAAGACCAACCTCCTGAGCTGTCAGTGAGTTTTTAGTAATTTTTTACATTTTAAAATAAAGTAATGTGATTAAAAAAACCATATTATTTTGCAGAATATATTATGTATTTTTTTGTTACATTATACATAATATTATACATAATTTAGTTAATGTTAATATGTTAATGTTTTAGAAAGAAGTCTCTTATGCACACCAATGGTACATTTATATGATGAAAAAATAGAGTAAAAACAATACTTTTGTGAAATATTATTACAATTTAAAATGACTGTTTTCTATCTGAACATATCTTAAAATGTAGTTTATTCCTGTGATGGCATTAATCATCAGCAGTCATTAATTACTCCAGTCTTCAGTGTCATATGATTTCTCATTATTATCAATGATGAAAACTTAAGATTTAATAGTAAGAAAAAAAAAAAGAATACTAATTTATTACTAATATTATTATCAATGATGAAAACTTTAAGATTTCAAAAGTAATATTTAAAAAAAAGAAGAAGAAAAAAATACAAATTCAATACTAATATTAAAGGGATAATCCACCCCAAAATGAAAATTTTGTCATTAATCATTTACCCCCATTTCATTCCAAACCTGTAAAAGCTCCATTCATATTCAGAACACAATTTAAGATATTTTGGATGAAAACCAGGAGGCTTGAGACTGTTCCATAGACTGCCAAGTAAATAACAGTGTCAAGGTCTATAAAAGGTATGAAAGTCGTCGTCTGAATACTCCATCTGCCATCAGATGTGCAATCTGGGTTATATGAAGCGACGGGAACATTTTACTGTAAGCGAAGAAAACAAAAATAACGACTTTATTCAACAATTCCTTTGTCAATAGTCTCTTCTGTGTCTCTCCATATCACTGTATGCTGCGTATGCTCTTCTGTATCATCCGCGCCACAACCTTGACACTGTAATTTACTTGGCAGTCTTGGCAGAACAAATAATAATTGATAAAATTCAACTTTACAAGAAAAAATCACATTTTAAACATTAAGAAATCATAACTTTTGACCGGTAGCATATATAAATATACTATTCATTTATAAGTAAAGAAGAAAATAGCTAGCAAAGACAGCTTGGTTCGTTTCTGCTTTTATTCAACAGTTCAATCAACAGTAAGTTAATACTAAGTAACTAACATATACTGCTAAACAAAGCCACAGCAGAACCACTGCAACACCAAACAACACTCAATAGTGGTGTTTCATTCCTTAAAGGATTAGTGATTTTTGAAGCAATCAGGTTGAATAATTGATTCAAGGACTCACTCCATAAAGTCTCTTGTTGCCACTAGAGCAACAATCTAATGCACAGTCCGGATTCAGGTTGGAGGACTGGAACTAGCTGCTGTGTAATAAAACTGTATAACTGTATAATAAGAAATAGTGACTGTATACATTATTAAGCAGGATGGTTGCAGAATTACATTGATTCGCCATGACTGCATTATAGTAATCTTGTTACTGTGTATCTTGTATCCCTGATCTTCTGCATAGCTACCACAACTGATTTGTTCTCTGTCATACAAACAGAGCCAAAACGAACCGCATGGTGAAATCATGCCTGCTAGCATACAGCTGTATGTGACCTCAGGTCTCTTAACAAATATAACTTGGAGGGGGCGAGAGAGAGAGAGAGAGAGAGAGAGAGAGAGAAAGAGAGGACCAGAAAATGGAGGATGCAGGTTGCATCTGTCACATTTTCAGCCAAGAATTTCTTTTTATTCAAAACTGAGTTCTCAGGATTCCTGTTGAATTTCTCACTCGCCCAGAAGTGACAGCGCATAGTTTAAGAGTGTCATCATCCTTGAAGGCCAAAGCAGTTTACCATCAGCTAAATCTACACTCGAGGTACTGATGATTCTCAGCTTTGTGGTTCATGGCTGACTCATCTCCCCTCAATCAATCTTCACACATCTACTCTCATCCCACTTTCTCTTTAAACCAATTCCAGACTGTAAGGGCTCTTATTGTACAATTTAGTAGTGATTTATGTCAAATTCACATAGCATTCAGCATTTTTCAACTGGTGCACATAATTTAGATCCAGAATAAAGCGGGCAAAATCGAGTCAGCAAGTGGTTGAGAGTTTTATGGTGTGTCGAAGCCCACAAAGAGCAATGGCCATTTAACAATTTTGAAAAGACTCGTTTATAGGTAGCCTCCTTTATGCCTGAATCATAAAAACATAAATAAGTAGATAGACTAAAAATAATTTCACCTAAAACAAAGTTCAGTGGTTTAATATGTTGGACTTGCTTGGTAGTGTAGTGTCAACAGGGTAAAAAAAAAAAGCAATTTAGATAAAACATAATTTAGATTTGTGTGAATTGTTATATCTATCGCCATACACAGCGTTAAAAAACAGGTTAAAAACAGGTAAAACTCTCAGGTACTGAGTAACTGATTACAGCTACTATGCAACATGTGAAAGCACAAATGAGCTTAGTGACAAGATACACCTTGGTGTGCCTCACTGCCATGGCAACCGCAGAGGAGCGAGAACAGATTTGATGGCTGGTTCTGCATTTTCTATAGGAGAAAAGGGCAACTTACTGACATTAGCGCTGATGATTTCATCAATTTCAGCACTGATGGGATTAAAACAGGTACTGGTTAATGAAAGCAGACAAACCAGGTAATAATTGCAGGTGCCCTGTGTAGGAGTGAGGGTACCACTGTACAAACAATAATGAGACATGCCATGACTATGAGTCACAGCTGTCTGAGAACGTACATGAGAGCTGGATTCACGTTGAGATTAATCAATCTCTTATAAAACTCTAGTAATACGTCTAAAGCACTTTTTGAAAGTTCTTATATGTGTGTTTTTAGAAAAGCTGGCATGTTTGCCTTATAATGCTTCACATTTTTAACACTTACATGTTTTCATTTATAGCTGTCACTTTTATCTATACATGTTTATTCTTATTATACAGGAATATTTTTATGTTGTTACAAGAGAATCCTGAAAAAAGGACCAAATTTCCTCAAAAAATCAAGCAACACACCTGTTAACACTGATAATAATAGAAATGTTTTTTTAGAGCACCAAATCAGCATATTGTAATGATTTAATCTGCAGTAATGACTGGTGAAAAGTCAGCTTTGCATTACATTTTAAAATATATTAAAATATACATTACAACAAACGTTACTTTAAATTATAGTAACATGTCACAAAATATCTGTTTTTACTGTGTTTTGTATCAAATAAATGCAGCCTTGGGTGAGATAGAGATGTATATAAAGAGACAGATCATTCTTATTCATTATATAAGTGTCTTAATACTTTTTGAGGCCATTGTAAAAATTTTTAAATGCAGTAATTTTAATTTGGAAAGTGAGGTGAGCAGTATTTAAGAGTGGTACAGATATATGATATAGTGAGGATCAAAATACAGCATTAAAATATGCATTTATAAGTGAAGACTGAAAAAAGAATTCAAAGACTGTAATCATAATCATCCTTTTAACTAATCTATTACTGAATAAAGCATCACCAAATATAATATCAAGCAAGAATATAAGATTAAAAAAGAGTTAACTGCATTGTTCATGTTAACTGTATCATTCATTTTTAATCACAACCAGAAGTATTTAAGTGCTAGAGTCTCTCCAGCCTGTGAGTTCACATCTGACCCTGACTACTCGCTCTGAAGAGATTTCCTCGCTAGAAGACGCTCTCATGTAATGTGTAGACCCCGGGGTTTTCAGAGCCCAGGGAGCTCAGCAGGCCTTGCTTAAGGCTGATAATTTTCCAATCAAGCAGTTCAAAGTAAAGCATCCTACTGTAGCTCACAACTCGATTTGGCTCAGGCTATAACAATAGTTCAGAGGTTTTTTTCTATGGCCCCCTCATTTTCCCACGTTTCTATGAAGGCATTTAACAACCAACAGTATGTGATTGCTTTAAACATGTCTTCCTTCCTTCTACAACATTATAAACTAGACACATTTTGTTTAACAATATCTTTTAGAGAATACAGTGAAAGCCTTCATATGCATCTGTCAATGACAGTCACTCTACTAGCTCTCACTGGAGCGGCTGGCATTACATCATTTATGTGCAATTATAAGTCACTAATGATAATCATGAAGAAAAAGAATAAGAAGTGTGCATAATTAGTTAACCTTTCAAAAATCATCCAGCCATCCATCCTAGGTTTTGGAAGGAACAGGCAAATCTGCATACATTAGACAGCAAATTAGCAGTGCAGAACCCTGCATCATTTACCCCAAAAGCCTTTCTGATCATAATCATAATCATAATTCATAATCATAATTATTTATTTACTTTTCCCATGCTACATTTGATCATTCTTAAAGGGACAGTTCACCTTCAGTTGCTGGTCCCCATTGACTTCCATTATATGTATAAATATACAGTGTGTATATATATATATATATATATATATATATATATATATATATATATATATATATATATATATATATATATATATATATATATATATAATTAAAAATAATTATTTTAAAGTATAAATTGGGTTTTTATACAACTGCCTTTTATATTTGAGGAAGGTCACATTTTTTGGGGTCTGTGGCATAAAAAAAGTTTGAAAACCACTGGAATATATTATATGATAGATAAACATAAAATGTGACTGATAAAATTTGAAAAGCATTGAGCAAAATAGCAAATGATATACAACTTTCAAGGATGCCGAGGTCATTTATGAGGTAATAGTTTGTGTTTTTCTTAATTTCTATGTAAGCATCTGCCAAATGAATACATGTAAAAATCTCACAGTTTGAAAGAGTTGTGCATTTTAAGCAGAAAAGGGCAGCACTGTCAAAGCCTCACACCTGTTTTACATGCTTATTGGCTGTAGGACCATTCAACCCAAATTTAACTTATTAAATTATAAACTTATTCTGTTCATCCTTATTAGTTGGTATTACTTTGGACTCTGAGGGTAAATGATCTGATCTGACAAATATAGCAACTCTGTTCCTCTAATTACTCCATCATTTGAGATTGTATAAAATTCTTGACTAACAAGGTTTTTTCTTCAGTGGCAGAAAGGCAGATTTTGTCTAGTGGGTTGTCCGATCCAGGTTAATGCATCAAGCACAAGAACACATAATGTCAAAGCACATTACTCTAGTAAACAAGGCACAGCACCAAGCACTCACCCTACTATTTTTGTACCTTTTGTAGCTTAACATCACCACTCATGATCAGTTAATGTCCACTTAAGTGCAATATAGAGTGCACGCAACATAGCATCTCCAGTCACTGGGGTCTAGCTGGTCTAATTTAGCATAATTTTTGTCAAGTGTTTTCATCCTTATAAACCTTTTATTTTCATTAACCAATTAGGATAATACCTTTCATACACTGTAAAATTCTACATTAGCAGCATGAAATAGGAAGTCTAGCATAAAGCATATAAAAATGATCAGAAAACCAGCTGAAGTCAATTGCCTCCTGGGCTTAGCAGATTTTGAGCAGATTTAGGCCTTTCATAAAATAAACTTCCTCTTAAGGTCTATAGACCCTGCTGAAATAAACAGCCAAATGCAGTTTGCTGATCTTTGCTGGTTAAAGCTGGTTCAGCCAGTCTGTTTTAAGGAGTTCTGGGCAGAATAAAACCGCTAAAACAAACTAAGCCAGATGGGAACCAGTTTAAACCAGAAAAAACAAGCAAACTGTATTTGGCTTTTTTAGGAATAATATCAAAAAGTAAATAACTATTTTCACTTACTAATTCTAAAATCAGCCAAACGGAGTTTGACATAACATTTCTGTTTCAAAACATATTTTGTGGAAACCCTTTTACTAATAATTTGAGGTGGAATGTTGCAGGGTTGAAAGTCACAGGATAAATGCCCGATGACGTCCTTAATATCATTGCACCACTCTTGTGCCACATTCTTGTGCTTTATGCCAAGAACAATATCTTTTCTGCAAAAAAATTAAAAATTAAAAAATTATCACTGATTTCCCCATAACCGAAAAGTACTGAGAAAAGACCATATGGTCAAAAACAGTTGAACAATTATATCACTCCTTAAAAATATGATTTTAAAAATGTCCTGGGAAGACACATTATTTTTTTAATGGAGGAAATATCACAGCATAAAGGGTTGAACAGAAAGTGAGAGCAAGACAAAACAAGTGTTTAAAGCATCACATGGTCTTGGACAAGAATGGGGGGGGGGGGGGGGTAACAATCATTATTTCCAGCTGTGAAAAATCTTTTTTTTTTCCTTTTTTTTTCTTCAGTTTGGCATTCTATGATTGCTCTGTGACAAATACGTTGACCTTGCCAGTATCTATTTGATCACAAATTGCACCTAATTTTACCTCTTCTTTCACACTTTGTCAGTTACTTTGAGACTAAGGGGACAAGGTTTGGCCTTTCAAATCATGTACTTCTAGGGGGTCTATATACACTACTGGTTCTACCTCCTTTTCAGGTAGATGACTCATCTGATCAGGGCGGTGACTCCTGTAGAGCCCATCATTAAAACCAGCAATTTAAGATGAATGAAAGAAAGCACTACTCACCTCTCCTGCAGGCTGTGTTGTCAGTTTTACTGTTTTAATAGTTTTTTCATACCTCTGCATCACTGACTTTTATGTCTGCCTGCAGAGAATACATCTAGAACAAAAGAAAGATAAAAAGGAAGAAAGATGAGCAGTCCTAGCATGATGCTCAGTTCATTAGTTTATCAATGTCGAGGGCTAAGACACCTTAGAAGCTGATAGCATCTTTGTA
>NC_056589.1:1387186-1392999 GCF_018340385.1 Cyprinus carpio | reverse complement strand
TGGTGGTATAATGTGCAAAACACTTACAATGATTTCCTAAGAGACATTAAGTGGTCATATTTTGCTTTTGGGTAGGATTATTGAAAATGTCGTCACAGGTTGTGCTCTATTTAAAATAGTTCTCATTTCTCGCTTATTGTATAACACCCTGACGAAGGCCTGTTGGTGCTGATATAGGTCACTATTTTTTTAACATGTAGCCCTGTCCTTACAATAAAGGTCTTTTTTATATTTGCCCTGCTATGTGAGGTCCCTGACATGGATTATTTTGTTTCTCTTGCAATGGTATACACTTTTTGTTTTTCGAGCTTACAATGATGTGGGGCTTTTTAGAGACTATCACAAGTCATTCATACAAGATTTGCCAAGCATCCGCTCGGTAACGTAACCCTTGGTGGACATATTTCTATCGCTATTGCAAACATTAGCTCGATGGGTCAAGCAGTTTTTTCGGTTAAGTTTGGCCCAAAACTGACCGGTATTTTGTTTTTTAGTTTTGTTCCTACTGAAGGCAACTGTTGAGAACCAGAGGATTGGTTGAGTTCTTTTTAGATGAGTTTGTGGGTGTATACACAGACTCCACACACAGAGTGGAAATATCAGTCACCATCTCCTGGCCCTAGCACCTGCCTTTACCCCTCGGGAATCTCACCTGAGCTGGATTCAACCATGCATTCTCCGTGTGGTGGCTGCGAACGAGAGCGGGTTGTGGGGGAGGGATTAGACAGGATCAATGATGACCTTCGGCAACATCACAGCCCAAAAATGGCCTTCTTTCCTCCATGATGCAGTGGGCAGTTTAGAAAAGAGGACACAACCAAGATATCCATCGCTCTATCCTTCAAAGTGCTTTTTGGGTGTCTTCCTCTCTCAACAGTTTCATAGGTTCATTCTTGCTTTCTGTCTCGCTATCTCATTTATTTCCCTTCTCTATTTTTCGTCAATCTCCTTGCAAGAACCTCTTGAGGTACATAATAGCTTTTTAATTTCCCCAAGGCAGCCGACGGGAAAACAGCTTGTAATGTTTGAAAAGGAGGTGAGCTTCCTCTCGTTGGTGTATGCATTAGCATGTTGCCACCGCCGAGCGTATATTTTCCACTTCAAAGTGTGTACACGAACGCTTGCAACGTTCGTGGTTCGACTTACAGACCTAAAAAACCAACGGGCTGGAACAAGTGATGGAATCGGTTGATCAGCAGCTGTACGGCTGTTTGTGTTTTTTGTGTGATTTAATTCCCATCCTTCCATGACGCGATCCTTTCCTCATCTTACAACGTTTTTTGTTTTTTTTCTGTGTCCTGGGTGCAATGAGACGTGGGGGGTGATGAGTCTCAAGAGGAGGGTAGACTGGTTACAGTGTGGCTCGGCAAGCGGGTGGTCAAGAGGGAACCGGTGTGGTATTTGTGTGAAACACATCTAGCGGATTCCCGCACGAGCCAGATAGCAGAGGTCTGCTTGCTTTAAAATAAGGTCCCGTCCTTTTACCGCGTTTTAGCCTTGCACTCCGCCCAGAGAGACCACGTGCACACACTGCACATGCTCAAGGCACTTGGGGCCATCACGGTGGCCCTTGTCCCAACTCCAAAACCTCAGAGTATGGCACAGATTGGATGTAGTATGCAACCATACCAGTGGCTTTGAGCTATGTGGCCAACCCAACAGGGCCATATTACTCCCCTAGTACTCACTCCCCCCTCATCATGTGATGGCGCATGCGCAATTTAATGGAGGCAGAAGAATGAACAGTTCTATGTACATACATTTAGAGAAACCAAAAAAAAAAAAAAAAGATTCAAAGTATTGAAATCAGAATTTTAATATTTACTCCAAACTGGCAAGATTAGGTGGCCACTCGATGCTAAGACCCTTAAATTAGATTATTTTTTTAGGTAATTTTATTTTTTAACAAACTGGCTATATTATATTGTTGCAATTTTAATTTGTTAGTTTAAATTTAATATTTAAATCTAACAAGATAAGATATATTCATTTGCAAGTAGCTGCTCATGGGAAAATGTAATCTGTAACAACTTAAGGTTGGGCTACCGGTGACTTTTTAACCAGTTCCCAATGGTACCTTTTATGGTACTTTACTCTCTGTGTAATAACAAAATCATTTAATTCAGTAAAAAAAAGTAAAAAAAAAAGAAAAATGGTCAAGACTTCTTAATTTCAACATTTTTATTTATTTATTTATAATTATACCGTTCACATTTTAACCAGTATGGTACTGGTATCGGTACCTGAATTTCGGTGCTGGTACCCAACGGTAACTATTTTCGGTACTTTACTCTGTGTAATTACAAAAACATTTATTTCAATGAAAAAAATAAGTCCAAAAGTCTCAATTTCAACATTTTGAACAATATGGCCCTTCAAAAATTTTCCTTTCTTCCCCAAGAAAATTCTCTTTTTTTCATTTTTCTGAAAATCAAATGAAGGCATTAAACATTTATTTTAAATTGAATTAAAACGAAACCCTTTTATGTTTTGGCAAACAAACTGAGGTTTACTGTTGAAATGAATATATGGAAGAAAAATTGTGTGAATATTCCTTTGAAACAATTTTTAATATGCTAATAATTGTATATTTTTTGACTAATTATTGATTAATCTGGTTGTAATATTTATATTTATCATTTAATTGTTTTATTTAAATTTGATAGAAAATTGAATATTTAAAGATGTACATTATACTGTACAAAAAGTAATACAAAGAGTTATACATTTCTGTTACGTTAAAACTGTGCTTTTATTTTGACAGGTTGCCATGATGTTCTGTGTGTACACAGTATTATGATGCTAGTTTTTGCAAATAGAAAATGGTAAAATTCACAAGTGAAGTGACTCTCACAGCAAGCTCCTGGAGATTTAGTTTTTTGTGTGTTCATGCTGTCATATAGTAGAGACAATCACTCGCGGCGTCACTGGCGATGCTTCAGTATTTGTGTAGTAAAGCAAAACCACGTTTCAGCCATTCATATACATATAGAATGGCCAGATTATGCAGGAAGTTTATATTTAACCAAAAGCTGTCTTTTTGCGTAATATTCTGACTTACTAGTTCATATTGCAATTTGAATTAAGTGGCAGACCTACCAAAATGGACAGAAATCCTGTGGCATTCCGTGCTATAAATTAGTTTTATAAAATGGACTCTCTTGATCCGTCAGCGTTTTCGCCAGGAAACCATATAGCCCTAAGTAACCACACTTCCAGAACATTCGGCTTGCTCTGTGTGTTGTTTGAACTAGTTGCAGGGGTGACATCCGTCACAGGGTCTCTCTTTCTCTCTGTGGCGTATGTGCCCAGATCGTTCTCCAGGTCGAGATTTGGCACCGACTGATTTCGCATGAATCCCGGTACTCTCTAGTACCTTGCATGATAGGTTGGTATCCAACCCTATAGTAACAGTAATCATTACATATAGCTCTTCTGAATGGACTGTATACTATAAAGGTACAATGGGGTGCAAATCCATCTGTGTTTGAAGGTGTTGTTGGTGCAGTGGAGTCCATATTAAGCCTGGATCCTTACTCTCTCCATTTGTGTCTTGATGTAGTCCAACATCAATAATGTTTTTCTATCAGTGAGGTGTGTCTGTACTGGTTTTTTAGAGGGACAGGATGGTGATGATGGATTTTCGACAAGGTAGGCTTTGTTCATGTGATGAGATCAGACATCCCTAATCGAGGCTCCAAGAGCAGCACTACAATTCCTTTGGTCTCTCTGACTAATGCAGCCTTGATCTGGTTTACATTTGGCCACGTCTGGTTCGAGGTGTGTGTGTGTGTGTTTTTGTGGCGTAGTTGAAAGACAGCCTTGTGCTTTAATGTTTTCATAGGAAAAAGTCTCGTCTTGTTGAAGTTGGAGCTGATATTTTTTCAGTACAGCACAGCACTCATTCTTTTGTTGGGGTTTAGTTGTATTCTGGTGTGTGTGTGGACCACCTCTTTCCCCACAGTAAGTTTACTCGCCTCCTGTTACTTATTTTTTGACACACAACTTCTCTTCTGATCTCTGTTTCTGTCTCCTGCTTTCTTCTCTCCATCGGTTGACATCGTGAGTATGACCTCCTGCACTATATGTAGTTCCACTTTACAGTACTTTAAAATAATCAGAACACACATTCTATTGCGCTAAAGGCACACACGGTACAGCATAACTAAGAGCAGAACCAGTGGCGAGGGTTGGAGAATGGACGATTTTAGGGTTTCCTGAAGTCTCAAAGAGCGCTCCCTAGCTAAGGTCTCAAAACGCGTTTAGCTTGAGTTGCGGCTCTTGTTGAAGCCAGAAACCCCACAATGCACAAACCTGGCCACAACCGCATCTCTTTTGACATTATTTAAAGATCACATGAAATCAAAATCTGACATTTGTGGCTTTTAGTCAATGTCTCGTTAGCACCACAGTGTATGCAAGTGCACTCCTAAAAGTTGGACAAAACAATTTAGCTTAATATAGGCATTTAAATGTTATGTGTTTTTTTATTTGTTTGATGTACAAACAAAAAAAGTGTGATGACTAACGTGCGGTTAAAAAATTTTTTTTCAATTTTGTCCAAAATTCAACACAGAAAAGAAAACTGTGCTTGTCAAGCAGATTTATGTATTTAACATTTATTGTGCACTGTGAGCGATTAGAAAGACAACATAGTTGTGCCGTTAGATCTGTGGACACTTAGTGGCACTAAAGCATCTTCTTGATCCTTTGTCACTTTGTCATTTTGTTGTTCCTCCCATCAGTGTGGAGGATGCCTTGCGGTGTCCATTAAGGGCAGCATCACACCAATGCTAATTATTTCCCGCTCTCATGATGGAAGCTGCACCACACTTAAAAAAAAAAAAAAACACAGTCAATCCTACACGAGGGTACATTAGCACGGTCCTGAACGCCGGGGGCTGTGCTGCAGGCAACATGACTGCGCTGCTGAATCTGCTACACATTCACTTCTCCAGACATCTAATTACCCCACAACAAACAGGATGTTTTGTCTTCCTGAGAGAGAAAGTGTGTGGCGGTGGTTTGGTCTTTGGCAATTGGAGCACCCCAATTCACCAACACGTCACACGGATAGCCACGACGACCCCTGAGGGCTCAACAAACACAACACTGTTTTTCCTAATACGAGTACAGACTGGGGGGAGTCTTAGATAGAACCTATGAATATTATCTCATACCTCGAAGGAAAACACATTCATTAATATATAATGATAATACTAAATGGCAAGAGCCTTTCCGTCGACCCATGTGTGTCCTTGTCCACATTGTGGTTTACAACGGGCCCAGCCTTTAGGAATATTAATAGATTTTTCTTTTTCCTTAGACTCTGCAATCTACCAATTTTCAGAAAGGATGCCGCCCCTTGGGCCTGGCATTCGCCCTGGCTGTGCCTCCCCTTGAGCCCCTTGCCCTTCCGTCGTCCCATTGACTCTGAAGTATTTCCTGCCACGCATTGTACCCCGCTATTTCTTCCCGCTTCTTTTCCCTTTTGCCCCCTGGGTCTGTCTTCCGACTGGAGATGCCCCCAGCTTTTTTCTTTTTTCCTAGCCTCGCTGTCCTTCTTCACCCGTTCTTCACCCCCCCCCCCCCCAACACTGGCCGTGTGTCCCTGATCGTGGCCACGCGTACTCTCCGGCCCGCTCGTGCACTTGACCTGTGCCTGGTTAAATTTTAGTTTAACTTGTGTTTATGTAAATTGGAACTATGAATGAAGAAAAATATCATGTTTAGACCGTCGCGTATCACCGTGCCCATCTAATGCACTATATGACGAACAGGATCTTGACAGGCTAGGTCGAACTGAACCCAAT